>NW_003298804.1:250915-253310 GCF_000151645.1 Tuber melanosporum | reverse complement strand
CAATGGTAATTGAAATTTATTTACTATTTGGGAAGGCCTCAACACTACAAAGCCTTCTACCACTTGTCACATCTGATCCATACATTACAGAAGTGACTAGGCCATTATCTTTCATCCCTCCATCATGATTGGACTCTTCTCCTGCCTTTCTTCTTGAGGTCCGCCTTCTTGAGATCCTCTTTAGTTTCTCCCAATATCTCCTGATAGTGGTTTTCATCTCTACCACCTATTTACTTTAGCTTCACTTAGTATCAGCCCAGTTGGGTTTTCACTTATTCCCTTAAATAGATAGCTGGAAATGTGGTTTTTTGTATGTAATTACAATAGATTCCTCCTGCTTCTCCTAGGAATTTCTTTGCTCTCCTCAACTGGCTGTGGTTAATTTCATTATTCTCCTCTTCACTTCTCCTTACTAGTGGTAGTATCTTATTCAGTAAGCGATACTATCTTGTTGAGATCAAGAGACTACGTGAGAGACACAGTATTAGAACAGAAGGTATTGAGGTATGATAGAAACAGCCTAGTACCGAAATCAATATGTTTCTGATTATTGCTTTGGCATTTATGCCAACTCCTCCTCTCTTCTTACCACTGTTTGATCAGCTGGTATCCTACTACTACCTTTCCTTTTCCCTCTATCTGGAAGTCAATTAACTGCCAAACACTGTCATCCCCTCCTCGCTAGCACACGACTGCTGGCTAGTATCCTACTACACTTCTGTTTTCTCCTCTGAGCCATATTCCTTCTCTTCCTAGCTCCATTTCAAGGAAGGCTCATGTGCCTTTACAATGCCTTGTTCCTGTTGCTTAATCCTGGAGCCAGTTTTCTCTTTGCTTTCCAGCTAACTCTTGCCTCTGCTACCAGACCATATGTCCATGGATACATTTAGCCAACTTAATGCTCGGGATCGGCTATTAGATTTCTATGGCTTTATGAATCTGGTCACATAGGCTTTATACTTTGGGACTTAGGTCTTAGGGTTTTAGGGTTTCCTGTATTTGAGGATTTTTCATTCATGGATATTGAGAGGTATTATCTGTCTGGTTGGGGGATTTCCTTCATTTTGGTTACATGGATATAGCTTTCTAGTATTGTAAACTATAGGTTATTTCTCTGGGGCGGTTTTTCTAACTCCATACTTAGGTGAGCAAGTATTTCTTCTTGCTGCAGGGGCCTGGACAGAGGTAGAGCTTTAGGTCTACATAGAGCTAGCCAATGTAACCTATATACCTTAAACTGAAATAAAAATGAATATAAAGAAAAAAAAGAAAGAAAAAGAAAAACAAGCTACCTATCAGTACATTATATTCGCGAGTACCTAACTTGCATAATCCCTCTAACCAATCTCTATGGGTCACACCAAAGATCTTCGATAGCAAACTAGACTGCATTATAGTTTTCTAACATCCACCTGAAAGAAGTATTTTAGAGGGTCTATTACCAATGCAATTGCACAAGTAAAACCTCTTCATCTCACAGATATATTAGTGGCCAGTTGACATACTCAATTTGATATAATTGCAACTATAGAATACTCTACCCATGCACACTGAGTCTTCTACGAGCATCTGCAACCTCCAAACATCTATCTGCTTGTATTCTATTTTACATCAAGGCAGTTGTTGGCCACTTAGTTTTCCTGATAGACTGCATCAGAGGTTAACTACCAGTAGGTGCTACCCACTTTCAACACTCCTAGAAGTAGGTATTATGGTGACCTCATACTAGTATCTTCGAGTCTTTAATGATTATACACTACAATTACATATTTGGGACAAAGCAGATTAGTTACCTCGCCTATAGGCCTCCTGTCAACTTACCTACTACTTCTAACTTCATAGTGCTATTACTCTATCAGCTCTGATTCACTTTTTATAAAACCTCCTGGAGACTATTCACCAGGTTCTCCTCATCACCATAATGTATCTAACGAACAGAATCCAGTGGACCTGACAGCATGAAATATTTGATGTTACAAAGGTATCATGGCTGGTAGATTTTACTAGACTTAGAGCAACTCTCTCTGCTATAGCCAAAGATGATAGAGACTTATAGTGGCGCCAGAGGGGGGTGTTAGGTACCATAACTCCAAGTTACAGGATCTTTAAAGTTCACCTAGTTCTGAGGAAGTGATCTGTACAGTCGTGTCCGTAAAGTCTTCATACCCAGGTGGCGCAACTACACAACCACAATACCTCTCCATGGAAAATTGAAGAAAGATTCAAACAACTCAATTAAGAAAAGTATATGAATAGAACTAATAAGCCTTAAGAAAATATTATTACCACTTTATATGACCACCATCTGCATCTAGTACAGCCTGTATTCTCTCAGGCATCCTATCTATCCACTCATCTAACTTCTCTTGGGAATTAAATCCCATTCCGCCTTTGC
>NW_003298804.1:246908-250836 GCF_000151645.1 Tuber melanosporum | reverse complement strand
GACAGTCTAGGATTACCCGCTGCGCGAACTAGAATCGATTTCTGAGAGCTCTTTTGATCAGAGCCCAAGTGTTCTCAATAGGATTGAGATCTGGTGAGTTGGGTAGCCCAGGCAATTTTTGATAACCACAGTCTGACTGCAATTTTCTGTTTCCCTCACTGTTAGAAATACCAGAACCTGATACCTAGGAACTACCCTAAGTAGGGTAACCCTACTTGGAATCGGAATCTCTGGTCTCCAACATCCCCCTCTGTCTCTCTTACTGGGCCCACGGGTCATCATATATATCAATCTCAGGCGCCCTGTGAGTATATTACTACATGATTGAAGGAGTGAGATTAACACCATATACGTCGCTGCCATCCGTCCGACCAGATCCTGTTCACAGGATATATGAGAGGGGACCTTCGGCTAGGTCTGGGAAGTGGAACGGAGTGATTCCGTCAACTACTCAGAGAGGTACCTGACTCCAAAACATGATACCTTTGGCACGAGCCATAGGTAATGGGACGATTTCGTACAAAGAGATGGTATCAAATGGTAAAGGATCACTACTAGAGACCAATACATTTCCATCCACCAGAAGAGTCTAGAACTCCAAAAGACACTACCAAAGAAGCCAACGAACTTCACAGAGTATTGCAACCGGGTTTCGGAACACGTCGTAATCATGGAGTAATTCTCAATACTACAATGGTTACTGAAACCTACTACCCAGAGAGCAACCAAGGGTTGCCGACCGAGGGATTAATTACCAATCTGGTGGAATAGCTTCCTGTAAGTTGATAGGAAGTCATCCAGAGAAAATCTATGGGTTGGATATGGAGTTACAAAGGATCGGAGTCAGATGACATACTATGGTTGTAATGACGATAACCTTTGCAGATATAGCCGTGGATAAAACTGATCAATTTATCAATGGTAAAGATAATTGGAGCCAACTTAGTTCAACTTAAGAACTAGGCCATAAGTCTAAAGACTCCGCTAATCGGGATATTACTATTGGAGACAGTACGTTTCCTAAGAAGAAATATCGTAATTACAGAAGAGGGTGTGATGGTTTTCAGGGTCCACAGGTGTTCACACCTTGGAAGAAAACTTGATATTGTGAATTACGATTAAAGAAGTACATAGTTGTATGATAAATAGATGTAGTCCGCGAACACTCAGATGCGGAATATAAATATTGAAGTGCCTCCTAAGCTTTAGACATTATCAAGCAACGGAGAAGAGACCTTAACAATATGATATTGTTATTACGATTCTACCCGACTTTACCTACTTTAACTCGCTCCTAGTAGTTATAAACGAAACGAGCCAAGTCCGAGCCATCCTAGACAATCTCCGTCTACAAAAACGAATCTCGATTGGCCTAGACAATCTTGAAGTCTATCAAGTTGTCTCCGCCTAACACTCACTACCATGGCAGGAGGCATTGTCTGCTCCTAGGTAGATATTGTCAGAAGGTCTATCCAGAACTTCTATAAAAGGGATGAGGTATGGCTGGTGGATTTTAGTTGCATATTGGTGGGAATTGAGGCCAAGTCTGTCTCTTTTGCTGGTCCTTTCTTCCTCCCCCCTCTTCTTCACAAGAATTAACTTAGTCCTACCACCCTTTATAATTGCAGCATAGACCCCAATACTAGTCCTCCCAGACTTAAAACTAGACTTCAAGTTTTTTTCTTCCAGCTCTTCACTAGGTCTAACTCTCACCTTCCTGCTAGTAGGATTTCGATCATAGATAATGGTGGCTTCATCCACAAAAACAACCCAATTCCATGCACTCCTCCAATTCCTCCTTCTCCTAGCAAACTCCTTTCTCTTCTCCTTTTGTCCTTTTCTCCAAAAAGGTTTTTTTCTAGGTATCAGAAGCTTAAAACCAGCTTCTGATATGATCTTATCCACAGATGTCTTTCCCAGACCAATATTCGCTTTTTTGGTAATGTCGCGTATTGCTAAATGAGGCTTGGCATCGATAATGGACTCTACTATCTTTTTTTTTTTAGGGGTAATTGTTGTTCATCTTGCCCATCTGGGGGCATCATGGGTATTTCCATCTCTTGATTCAGCTCTTTTGACTACTGATTGAACATTTGCCTTAGAGATATCCATAACCTTACAAATTTTATTATACCCCATATCAGTATGTTTATACAGGGTATATATTTCCTTATTTTGGTCTTCTCTAGCTCTTTGGGTATGTGGGAGGATCATGGTAGAGGTGGTTGTTGTGGGGATGGAGGACAACACCGTTGCCATACCGGCGTATGAAGACTTTACGGACACAACTGTACAGCCTGAGATTTGAACACCAAATTTCGTTTCACGTGACAAATAATCTAGTAACTTTCTGCGAAGTTCTGCTTAATAAGTTACTTTCAAAGTAGAACATGTCCCTCCATAGCAGGATAACCTGTGGCCTGAGGAATGGTAACTCTACTCTCAAGGTAGGGTAACAGCACTCTGAGGTTCCCAACAGATTAGTGTTACTGTATACCGACTCACTGTTGAGTAATTCACCGCTAACTACCAATTGACTACTTGGGTTATCCTATCCAGTAGGGCCACTACAGCTCATTACTAGTACCTATATACTTTTTTAAGTATGGCCTAACATGGCTAACTGAGGTACTTAATCAATAGTACCCCTAGCTGAGACACTCTGGTCTCCTACTGTCTATTGCGGTAATCTCTTGAAACTGGTATAGGTATATGTTTAGCTAACAATAATAGTATTGTACGTTGACAAAATTAACCACAATTCATGAATCAGTGGCCTCCCACCCCTCTTCATCATCCTGCACTCTTAACAGTACCTAAAAGATTTACTGCAAGTCAATCAAGAAGAAACTATTTTTCTCAATTCTTTTATTCAATAAACTATACCTTCTATTGTTTACAGTTATGCAAAAAAACCTATTTCCTCCCCACAGCTCTCTGGGTTTACCAGGTGGAGGATTCTTGGGTTATATGAGCCTCAGATGAGATATCAGCAAATTTTCCACTATCTTAATATCCCCTACACTATTTTCAGAGATACAATTGTAAAGAAAGATTAAGAGAGTAAGAAAAATAAGGATAGAGAAAGACATCCTAAAACTACCAAGTCACAGGATGATGCTATGGTGGAGGAAGCTCTTAAAAATCGGCATACTACCTATTCTGACATTACTGACCAAGTTGCTCTCAATGTTTCTAGTAAGGTAGTAAGGAGAAGATTTGAAAAAAAGCATCTTAGAAAGTGGATGGCACAAGGGAAAATTCATTTGAATGAGGATCAAGCTCAAGAGAAGTTAGAATAGGCATTAGCTCGTAGGTATTGGACAAGGAGATGTAGAGAAGGAAGGCAAGATGGGGAGTAAGGTAGCTGGAGAAAGAGGGGGAGAAAATAGGAGAAAATAGGTTTTCAGATACCCATATGAGAAATCGAATAAGGAATGTGTTGAATCTAAGGCTAAGAGAGGGGGGAGAGGGATTAGCCAGATGATGACTGGTTGTTTTAATAGCCAAAAACATTGTCAGTTTTTGCCTGCTTTTCCTAATTTTTCTTATGCAATGGGTGGAGTTACTAGGAAGTCAATTATTGATGTTTATAATTATTATGGCTTTTTAGGCATATGGGAGAGTATCAGAGAAAAGGCTGGAGAAGACAAGGTATTTTTTATTATTAACAATGCTAAAACTCACTTGCCTTTTAGGAGATAGCTTAGAGGGCAGGGAATCACACTAATAGAAATTACTGGCTATTTACCAGATATCAATCCAATTGAAAATATTTGGTCTCTGGTGAAAGGTAAGCTTTACAAGTATTATCCTGAGCTATATCTTATGAAGGGTGATGTCAATACTATCAAGAAGGTAATAGTATAGGCTATCACTCATTGTTGGGAACTTTTTGACCCAAAGGTTTTTGATACTTTAGCTGGAT
>NW_003298804.1:242661-244723 GCF_000151645.1 Tuber melanosporum | reverse complement strand
CTAAATCAATATCTATTAATGAAACAACTTTTGATTGTTCTTAGAGCATTCTGAGTTTATACAGATCATATCCACTGAACAAATATTTCATAGTCTGGTGACTAGGTAGAGGCAGGAGTGTGTCGGTCTCTTGCTATATAACTAAGAGCACTCTATGCATTAAAAGTAGCAGGAAAGGTGACTGGGTAAAGGCAGTTCACATCATATAAATAAGAGGCAGAAATATCTGGTACAGTGGCAGCTATATGGGTATCATCTACCACTAGAAGGGGTTAAGAGCAAGGAGTAAAAACTGTCAGTTGTCAAGTAGTAGGGCTGTAGGTATATTTGAGTCAGCTTTCATAGTAGACACTGTACCCCGAGCTGGTTAGGAAATGTTCATGCTATTGCTCATGGACCGTGAGCTACATGAGGGAGTCGAAGTGTACTGGGCATAAAGGTTAGTTGAAAATAAAGCCTCACAGGACCAGCTTACCATGGCAGAAGTGAGGATGAGCAGGAAATTATTGTATGCCCTGTCTTATCTGGACATAGCTTCAAATATGTTAGTACAATAGAATACATAGGTAGTAGGATTGCCATATCAGGTATTTGTAGAACTACCAAGGTGTCATTTATCAACCTCAGTGTCAAAAGCAGCTTGAGGCATAGAACTATTCTCATACATGCATTGAGCCGAGAATGGCTCTCTGGTAGGTTGGGGATTAGGTTAGAAGATAGTTGTAACTGTTTAGGCTGAGGTATAGACAGAAACCTTACCTATAAGGTCCTTCAACTTTGACTCTAGGCCTGCTAGAGACTGTGATGAGGTGGAGGGACTAGCTCAATCAATTTTGGAAAGCTGCTAAGTGATCACTAGTAGGCTGTTAAGTGGAGTACAAATAAGAAAGATTAGAAGAATCTCGTCTACAGAGAAAGTAGAGAGGTTAGAATCATCCAAGAGAGTATTGATAATGGTGTCCAGTTCTACATACCTCCTGGTCATCTTGTAGTAGTAGGATATATGATAATGAACTTGATTGATTAGGCTACTGGAGTAAAAGAGTACAGTTTAGTGATATTGTTGGTTAACAAAAATAACCAACTACAATGAACAGAAAAATAACTTGATCATACAACAACCACCCCCTTACCAACCTCAATATCACAATAATAATAAAAATCAAAAAAATGTATATACATAGTAGAAATCAATATTTAGTATACCATCTATCTGCCTTAATAATTAGTTCAATCTAATCCACTATTGAACCCGCTAGAGAATCAAAAGTCTTTGGATCAAGAAGTTTTAAACAAGCAGTAATAACCCTCTCAATTGCCTTTTTGACCTCATTGTCAGAGCCCTTCATGAGATATAGGTCAGGATAATACTTCTGATAATCATTTTTCACTAGAGCCTAAACATGTTTAATTGAATTGAGATCCGATGAATAGGCTAGAATTTCTATAAGAGCAATTCCCTGACTTTTGAGCCATCTCTTAAAAGATAAATCAGTCTTAGCATTATCAATGATAAAGAAAACCTCTTCCCCATCAAGATACTCCTTAATATCCTCCCATATCCCTACAAAGTTATATTGATCATAAACCTCAATAATTGACTTTCAAGTTACTCTAGTACTAGCAGAAAAATGAGCAGGAAAAACAGGAAAAAAGAGACTATGAATTTGACTATAAAAAAAACCATTCATCATCTGGCTAATCTTCCTCTCCCCCATTCTAGCAGTAAGTTCCACACAATCGTTATTCCACCTCTCTCTTAGGTACCTAAATACCCATTTTCTCCTCTTTTCTTCCCCCCTCTGAACAGTAACCTTATCTCCCCACATTGGCTTCCTCTTTCACATCTCCCTTATCTAGTACCTATTAGCTAATTCCCATTCCAATCTCTGCTGAGCTAAATCCTCATTCAAGTGAACTCTCTATTATGCTAATTACTTTTTAAGATGCCTTTGTATAAGTCTTCTCCTGACTGTCATAGAAGAAATAATTAGAGCAGCCTTTTGGGTGATCTCAAAATAGGCTGTATTGAAATTATCAAGCGCTTCCTCTAGCATTGAAT
>NW_003298804.1:238393-241423 GCF_000151645.1 Tuber melanosporum | reverse complement strand
GGTTTTCCCCCGGATAATATTAGAAGGCTGAATATAAAGTAATATTTATAAAGATGTGGGCTAGGAAAGAACTTATGTCATTCAATTTAATTTTATTAATACTTGTACTACCAAAAATGGCATACGACAAGTCCATATTAGAGCAGGGTTAGTACAAACTGAAACTACTACTACCTACAAACTAACTATATCTCCAGTCTCCCGCATCATACATGACTGCACTATGCTCAAGCACAAATACTAAGTATAAAAACCATCACAAGTAAAAAAAACCTCCCCCAAGTGATACAATAGAATCCCAAAGATGAGTCCAACTAAGCTAAATGGCCAAGGTTACCAAACCTTCTTGTATATTACAAGTCAAGCAAAGTGCTAGTCCTCCATTTTCCTCATACAAATTTCATAATCTGACCAGGACAGTCACTGACCACCTAGCCATACAGCCTTATTAAGAAACCTAATAGGTCTAACCTATCTGAAAATATTATCTACCAAAAATAACCAAATCAAACCAGTGAATACCACAGTATACTCCAATAAGAAAAAACCAAACCATATAATAGTGGTGTGAAACCCTATATAAAAGGTAAAGCTGACTTACAAGTTAGCCAAGCTCCCAAACTTGGACTATATCTGACCCTCAAAATATAGATCCTGTTACCACTGTTATATCTGTAGTCTCAGAACTCAAACATCTTACTAGGTCTGGCCTTAACTATCTCATTAAAAGCCAAATACTAGAATATGACCTACTTGATTACCTCCACATGAGTTGGAATCTGAGCAAATACTGGGACCAGTAAGACTGGTAAAGGAACATCATTAGCATGGTCTGAGTCCCTGGTAACAGGCTACAATCTACTAGCAGGCCAAATAATAAGCAGTATGGGAAAGAAGAGGATATTCTTAACACAACACTTCTTGTTCTTCCTCCTCTGATCTGATCACAGTACAGGCCAAACAGAAGCAGACTGGCTGATACTGATATGTACTACTACTACTAGACTGTGACTAGTAGTGCTACCCCCACCAGCTATAGACATAGTTACAGGAGTCTCAGGCTCCTTCCCTCAATAAGGTGAAACTACCACAGCCAGTACCAGTTATCCAGCCAAGAGTACTACCACACTACTGCTTAAATAGCGAATCCTTACCCAAAATCCAACTAATGGTTGCTTTAAGCCCTACTCAATATACCTCCTGACTAATGAGTACTCCTGCTTCCACTGCTGAGGATTCTCAGGGTCTAGCCTGGTAGCAAAAACTGTAACAATCAATTCTACTACCAAGGTAATAAAGAGAAAGAACAAGGAAGAGATACCTAGAGAAATATCAGCCACCATGGCAGCTATAAGAGTAAGTACATTGAGCTCAACATAATGAAGTAACTAAGACCTGATAGATACAAGATACTGAAAGCTAGAGACTTCATTCTTAAGAGCAATGCTCTTTGTAATAACATGCAAAAGAATAACCAACAACCTGGTAACAGAAGTAGTGGAGGAGTCAGATTCTCACTTAGTGATAACAATAGTGAAGAGCGAGGCAAAGAAGAGAAACAGTATCAATAAGTGAAATAAAGCCTATATGAGTCTTTCAATGAACATAACAGGAGATTGATAATCACATAGTCTTCAACAACTTGCAAAGTAGTACAAAGTAAGAGACTTGATGATATTGAGAGAAAAAATGAAGAAAAGCACAAGACTTAATAAACAATCTGAAGTAGAGTGATAGCAAGGAAAAAGGAGGTTCAATCGAATTTTATTTATATTTATACTGCTAGAACTAGCATACAACAAGTTCCCAGCTATTCTAGATTAATACATACTAGATACTACTAATTACATACTAACTAAGTCTACAGCTACAGACCTACTATCACTAAGTCATGCCCATACGGAAACAAATTACAAGATTACCTAGCAATCCCGTGTTCTTCCTGCTGCAACCTATAGCCTCTCTGATATGAGAGTAATAGCAGCTCACTATAGCAACTCCATATTTCAACTTTTACAAAGTTAAGTGAGATAGACAGGATGCAGGTTAAAGTCCAAAAGAGAGGGAGTAATCACCCAGGTAGTTTCCACATTCATAAAACAAAATATAAAAACACTACCACTCAGTTTGAATACCTACCTGCCACTCAGGTCCACTGTAGAAGCCTTTCTAGCTATAGTCAGTGAATGATTCTGCCAACAGCCCTAATAATGTGACTACTACTCATCATCCTTAATCAAAAGAAAAATCTTAAAGAGATAACAGAATGTGAATTTCAGTATAGCCTAATTCCCACACCTGGTAGCTTGTACAGTTGTGTCCATAAAGTATTCATACCCCGATATGGCAACAGTGTTGTCCTTCCTCCCCACAACAACCACCTCTACCATGACCCCCCCACATACCCAAAGAGCTAGAGAAGACCAAAATAACGAAATTTATGCCTGTATAAACATACTGATATGGGGTATAATAAACTTTCTAAGGTTATGGGTATCTTTAAGGTAAATGTTCAATCAGTAGTCAAAAGAGCTGAATCAAGAGATGGAAATACCCATGATGCCCTCAGATGTGGAAGACCAATAACAATTACCCCTCAAAGAAAAAGATAGTGGAGTCCATTATCGATGCCGAGCCTCATTTAGCGTTATGTGACATTACCAAAAAAGCGAATATTGGTTTGAGAAAGACATCTGTAGATAAGATCATATCAGAAGCTGGTTTTAAGCTTCTGATACCTAGAAAAAAACCTTTTTGGAGGAAAGGACAGAAGAAGAAGAGAAAGGAGTTTGCTAGGAGAAGGAAGAATTGGAGGTGTGCATGGAATTGGATTGTTTTTGTGGATGAAGCCACCATTATCTATGATCGAAATCCTACTAGCAGGAAGGTCAGAGTTAGACCTAGTGAAGAGCTGGAAGAAAAAAACTTGAAGTCCAGCTTTAAGTATGGGAGAACTAGTATTGGGGTCTATGCTGCAATCATGAAGGGTGGCAGGACTAAGTTAATTCTGTTGAGGAAGAGGGGAGAGGA
>NW_003298804.1:236441-238243 GCF_000151645.1 Tuber melanosporum | reverse complement strand
AAGAAAGGACCAGCAAACGAGACAGACTTAGCCTCAATTCCCACTAATATGCAACTGAAATCCACCAGCCATACTTTATCCCATTTATAGAAGGTCTGGATAGACCTTCTGACAATATCTACCTAGCAGCAGACAATGCCTCCTGCCATGGTGGTGAGGAAAACAGAAAATTGCAGTCAGACTATAGTTATCAAAAATTGCCTTGGTCACCCAACTCACCAGATCTCAATCCTATTGAGAACACTTGGGCTCTGCTCAAAAGAGCTCTCAGAAATCGATTCTCCAGGTTGGATAGGAGGCCTCACAGTGCTGCTGAATTATTTCAGGCAGTAAAGGCGGACTGGGATTTAATTTCCCAAGAGAAGTTGGATGAGTGGATAGATAGGATGCCTGAGAGAATACAGGCTGTACTAGATGCAGATGGTGGTCATATAAAGTGGTAATAATATTTTCTTAAGGCTTATTAGTTCTATTCATATACTTTTCTTAATTGGTTTGTTTGAATTTTTTTTCAATTTTCCATGGAGAGGTGTTGTGGTTGTGAGGTTGCGCCACCTGGATATGAAGACTTTACAGACACGACTGTATTACCAGCCAAACTTGAAGCCTATGTGAACAGATCAAACAAATACAATAACATCTAACTCAAAGCCTAACCAAGTCCAAGCTAACAGTTGCATCCTACTATCTAAACAGGCAGCTATCAATTCCTCTGCAGCCAAATGGCCTAGCCAGCCAGATAGCTGTGAATATAAATATTTGATTGCTGTCTAACCTTGCATCGCATTCCTAAGTTCCTGTTAATATAGAGAGATGGGCAATGATATCTTTTCTTGATATCTATAAATATATATATCTTCTTCCTTCAATAGTTCTTAGATCCCTGGAAGTACATTACTTGCACTTGCCTTGGTAATACCTATTGTTATATAGTATAAAGATATTACACTTAGACTTGTGATAAACGAGAAGAATAAATGATATAAAGATGTTTTATTCAAATAAAGAAATAGTAAGGAAATTACTTAGAACAAAGCATTAAGAGCCTATCCTCCTAAGCTGTACTGGCCTTCTTATTTAGTACTCTTCTTTGCCAACTCTAACAGTGATGACTCTTAATTATGAGTCCTGTAAAAATCTCTTAAACAAGACATTAGACTCGAGTGAGTCTTATGTGCAAAACCCATGACTCATAATGCATTGATGTGAAATATGTAACAAATCATAACATAAACAAATTATATGACTTGAGTAAGTCATATGTGTAAAACCCATGACTCATAATCAAGTCATGTGTGAAACTTAACAAATTATAACATAAACTAATAATCTGACTCCAGTGAGTTATATGCGTGAAACTTATGACTTGTAACTGAGTCAAGCAAAACACTGTCACCTCTGTGACACCTTGGCACCTACTTAACTGGTCTTCACATAACCCTCAGAATACTAACTTAGCTTCAATTAAGCTATCAGGCTAAATACAATAGCTCCTTAAGGCCTCTACAGCCACCTAGGCAGATCAACTACCTGTGAGCTGCAGTACAGCTGATAACTAGCTTCATTACGTAACTATTATAATCTATACTACTACCACTCTAGCTATCAACACTAAAAAGCCAGGAAGGGCTTCACAGACTAGAGCCATGAGTTACTACAAGGACAGTACTAGTATCCAAAGGTATCAACATCACCACAGCATCCAACTCAGTTCAGCTGAAACCTAACCAAGTATGGAAAGGCTGACACAATTAACCTGAAAGCCAGATTCCCAGGGGTAGTCAGGGCTTTATGGACACCGA
>NW_003298804.1:233547-235155 GCF_000151645.1 Tuber melanosporum | reverse complement strand
TAAGGACTCAAAGCCATCGATCGCTCTAACACATCAGGCATTCTTTATAGGTATGAAGACCAAGAGACTGTGAAAACCTTTAGGTCCTCCTCTAACAACGACTATTTTATTTCTTGGAGAGTGTTATTATCTCCAGTAGTATTTTTCTAATTCTCAGAGTTCTTACACTATAGCCAAGTTTTTAACTCAAACTGTATTTGCCCTAATTGCTTTCTTCATTGATGAAAATATCAGTTTCATCTTGAGGTGAATTGTGGTCCCTTTGTACGAGGTTGAACACTTCTTGTCATAATAATTCAACAACTAACATATGAGCTTTTTTCCAATTATTTTTCTTATGTGGATGAGAAGCCCTCCTATAGTGTATGATTATAATTCCATAATTGTCAATTCTTCTGATAACCTCTGAAGAGCTGCAAAAGTAGTTGCATATAGACATTCCTTTGTTACAGACTTCTAACCTCAAGATTGTCTAATCCAACCCATATATTTCTTCTAGATAGCTTTCAGCTAATCTATAGGAAGACAATCTACTGCATTGATACATAATTCCTAGGTCAGTAACTCTTGTGCATTGTTCAGGGAGTTAAGAAGCTGTAGATCATATTAGCAGAAAATACCTCACTATTCAAAATAACTTGAATGACACAATGAGTTAAATTTATAACCTGTAGATAGAAGTCACATAATAATCCAATTGAGCTATACAACTGATATTAGTATATGTAATGACATGTGGGCCCTATAATGGGGTCAGAGAGTGGTGTTAGATACTAGATATTCTGATTCCAGATGTTGCTACCTTGTTTAGGACATTTTCTAGGTATCAGATGCCAGTACTCTTAATAGTAATTACTACTTACTACAACCTAATCAAATCTCTTGTCCCGTAGATCAAGTATGCTTGTACCTTGCCCAAATACAGATACTAAATACAAAATCAGCAATAGTAAAGAATGCCCTCCCTGGAGAGATACAGTAGACCCTTTTGTATAGATCCAACAAAGTCAAGTGGCCAGAGTCACAAGACCTCCCTCTATCGCTGAAGCTAAGTGGACTATGAGTCCTACATGTTCTGCATATAAAACCACAAATTTGAAGTCAGTACCATTCAGTCTGAAAACCAGCTTACATCTCTACTCCACTGTAGATAACCACCTGGCTGAGGCTGCTCAATATTCTCGCCAGCAGCCCAAACAGTCTAACAACCAGCAATCACCTACTAACACAAGAAATCCAGGAGTGGTCAGAGAGAGTGATGGTCAGTGAGACTTTTGTCCTACCCAGTATACCCTCTGGTTAGGAGAAGACAATCTGTATATACACAAAATAGGATACGCCAATTGAGATTTATTTCATAGACAGACATTTGTTCAGAAATACTCAGAGAGTTAATAATTTTGTTTATAACTTCTGACAGTAAGGTAAAATAGAATAGAATCATAAAAATAAAATTGTATTGTTAAGGACTCTTCTCTGTTCCTTGATAATATCCAGAACCTTGGAAACCATGTTTGAATGTTCACGGACTCCATCTATCTCGTATACAAATGATAGAGCTTTTTAACTATATCTAAGTCCATGTATATCCGCATTAACCGTATCCAT
>NW_003298804.1:228073-232758 GCF_000151645.1 Tuber melanosporum | reverse complement strand
TTAAATCTTCATAACTCCAGATCCAATCTACACATATTTTCCAAATAAATTTCTACTGATTTCCAGGAGGCTATTCTACCTTATTGATAGAAAATTCCTCATTCAATAACTTCTGGCTATCTTATGTAGTAGTACTTTAGTCAATGTTTAGTATTAGTGATAATTGCTGTAACCATCACTCATTTCCTAAACTAGTTATAAAGCTGTAAGAAGTGTATTGACATCTTCAGTGGCGCTTCCGAGAAGCTCTAGATACTTCTAATCATCATTAGGTGTCTGAGAATATGGTGCCTCTTCGTAGAGCTCCTCTAATATTCAATATCATAACTTTGTGCTTAAATATCTTTTTACTTACGGCCCATGCCCAAGATGTCCCATTTTTAAAGCCTACTGGCTCTTTAAGCGGATGATCGATTTGCTTTATTCCACTTCTCAGGCCTAGCTGAAGGTCCCTTCCTATATATTCTGCGAGAGAGATCTGATAGGAGGAACAGTGGTGACATATATAGTGTTAATCTGATATCTTTAATTTCGTGTTTCTATAGTCACAGGATACAATAAGATATATACATACTATAAAGAGTGGACCCCATAAGGAAGTGAGCGTGATATATTAGAGATGAAAGATTCCAATTCTGAGCAAGATTACCCTACTTACGGTGGCTCCTAGGTACCAGATCCCTGTACTCCTAATATGAGCTACCACCCCCCAGGCTTCATCTGGAAGGCCTCTTCTTTGGTACATTTTAAGCATAATTGAAAAATAAATTTAAACAAAAAAACTTTAGACATTAAATACTTATTCCTTTTGGACGTAATGAGGGCAGGGTAAAAAACCTCACACATTTGCTTGACCACATTAGGATAACCTTTTTCTTATCATTCTTCTTCTTTCCACTGTGGTATTTTCATGATCTCTTTATAGAACTCTTCCAATATTTCCCTCGCATTATGGAGACTTGTCGCAAACTCCTAGGTATTCTCGTCAGCGGTGCAAGCTTGCAATTTGACAAAGTACCATAGTTCACGTACCTCTTAGTAGTAGCTAGATAGTCTCTTTCTTTAAGAGTTCCTTTCATTTCCTATGATTTTTTCTATCTCTTATAATATGTCGCCCTCCATATCCTTGTGCTCTTAAGTAGATCGTCACTAATCTGCCTGTACTGACTCCCTTTAAGGTTTAACAAGTCCAAGTAGAATACCAATTGTATATTCTATTAATCTAAAATGTAAGACTTGAAAACGAGGTTTTCTCATTGTTTCAGGATCATGAATAGTTACAATAATTTAGAACCCAGTTTTTACAACTTCTGATAAGTAGGAATATTCTTTGCATTTAACTTTAGTTTGTTACTGACTTTGGACTCTGGTTATTACTTGGTCTTTTGATCATAGTATTGTGCCACAGTCTGTCATGTCACCTTGACTGATCACCATGCTTGTTTATCAATCTTCTCCCTCTGGTTTACATACATCATTACTCTTGGATTTTGCACCACACTCTTTTTATACGTATTAAGCTATAGACATCTTCCTTTTTATGTTCAAAGTTTTGAATATGGACTCTCAGAATTCCCCTGCAACTGTTAAGTACATTGCAGTGACTATTTCTGATGGTAAGCCATATAGCTTCAATATATCTATTATAAAGTTATACACGCAACCTTTTCGGTTACTGTTCTTTCTACTTTGCCCAAGTAGACTATATTTATAACCATGTTCACTGATACCATAAAACAGGTATATCTAGAACTCGGTGCTACCTGGTTAATAAAGTCTACTGATATCTATGTCCATGCTATATAAGATATTATTAGTAGTTATAGTAGACTGTATTTTGCATGGTATGGTAATTTATCATGTTAACATGATGGCATATAATTATTTACTCTATTTGCCAGGTCTTTCCAATAGAGATCTCTCATAATTATCTTAAATGTCTTCTCTTTTCTGAAATGTTCTGCGATTTTAAGATCTTGACATCCTTCAGGAATCGTGATATAATGGTCTTGGTTTTTTAGTACAAATAATCTTTGCTTATCATAACGCAATTCATTAATAAAAATCCAGTCCTTTGTGAGAGTTTGCCCTTATCTTAAAACTTCTCAAACTTATTTCTCCTCTTAAGCCATTCTTCGTTCTCAGGAATAGCTTTAAGAATTTAGTGTGGAAATTTAGGGTTGAACCTCTTTAATTACTTGATGGCTAGTATAGCACTGGTTATAAGAGTTCACTCAAGTACTTGGGCAACCTCATACCAGTATGTAATCTCATCCATTGATACATGTAGCAGCCTAACTACTAGTTTCAATTCACCATTTATTATAGCTCTTTTTGCAATATCTCTACTGCCAAACCTCACTGTACTGCTTTTGGTATTCTTCAAGTTATCTTTTTCCATGATATCTATAGTATTGACTTTTTTCTACCACTAGTTGAGTGATCCAATAATCCACCTTAATGTGACAGTATATTTCTTAATAGTTCAATATAATACTTTGATTTCACCAGTGAAATTCACATTGATTAAGCCTGCTCCTATGGAGATATCATTTTTGACTACTAATACACTCCTGGGAGAAATCATTGTGTAATTTCTGACCAGTATTACAATCATAATACCAGTTCCAACTATCAGTTGTCCCCATGATAGAACAATATCCTCATATTATTGTAGAAATCATGGCCTACTACAATCCCTACACTCTTTATTGTTAATCTTGCTCTTATGTCTAATTATTTAATCTATAACAAAGTATCTGAGCCACTCCATTTTGCAGTTTTCTGTATATCTCCAATGCTGAGGTCTTTTTTTATACTACTGACTACGAGGCAAACTTGAATTTCTCCTTTTATATTTCTCATTAGAGTACCGATTTGGAAATGATCTGACATCATTATTATCCATTTACGATGTGCTATTTCCTCCTCAAGATGGTACTCTCACCCTCAACTGAGAGTATCAGCATTCTGTCCACTTGTGCCCAAATTCTAAATAATCTTGAACTTATAGTCCACTACCCTCTGCGTTCAATGAATTTGGTGTCCACTCCAAAGCTTTGAGTTGAGAAAATATTAAGAATTTTAGAGATTGTATTTAGTGTTATCGGGTTTTCCGTTCCAACCAAGTATTAGCGCCATTCTTTGAATGGTTTCAATGTCATCAATAGTTCTGTATCATGGATCTCATCATTTTAATATATGGAATTCAGTTTACAGGAGTGAAAAGCAACCAGTTATAGTCATTTTTCTATAAATAGAAATAGGACGCAAGTTAATGCCAAGTTGCTAGCATCTATTTCCACTAACGTTTCCCTAAAAAAGAAGAAATGTTGTAAAATTAGGCCAAAAGTAAACCTTCTCTTTGGGTCCTTGAAGGCTGTTTCCAGTTCCAGGCAGTACCACAACCTTTTAAAATTACTCTGAATATTTCAGTAATTGGAGCTCTTATCTTTAAGAAGTTCTCTATAAAACATCAATAGAAGTTCATGAACCTCTGAAATATCTGAACTTCTTTAACCAATTTAGGTGATATTTACTTTAACACAGAATGGACCTTTTGGGTACTCATAGATATCCTATTGACTGCTATTATATAACCTAAAAATTCTATCTCATTTCCATAGAAGATTGTTTTATTAAAATCGTGCGCTGAAAGTCTGCTAATTTCTGTAACGCCTTTATTAGCAGTTCTATATATTCTTTCTCCGTTTTTTTAATAGATGAGAATTGTTGTCCAGATAACAGACTACTCTGTAGTCAAGAAATTCTGAGAGACCGGTATTAATTATGTCCTAAATTATTCCTAGAGTATTGTCTATTCTGAATGGCATGACTTTTTATTTGTAATGTCCATATCCTGTTTGGAAAGCAGTTTTCTACTCATTCCCTTCCTTGACATGGTTTGATTCAAGCAATTTATGAAAAACCAATAGTGCGGATAATGGTAGTGCCTACGCCATGATCATGCAACCTCTACTTTAGTGGTAGTGGATATTTATTTAAGATTATTATCTTGGTCAGGTTTCAGAAATCTTCTACTTGTAATAGTCTCTCATCCAATTTTTAGCGTAAAGAGTATTGAAGTACTAAAAGACAATTTTAGTTCACATAATCTTACCTTGCCATATATTGGGCAGAGAAGAACTATAGATTTAGAATCATTTAGGCTACAAGATTTATTTCGTAGATAGAGACTTATCTGGGAAAGTTCATAAGGTTTCTCATTTCACTTATCACTACTAAGAGTAAGGTAGAGAAGAATGGAATCATGAACCTAATATTATATTATTAAGGCCTCATATCTACTGCTGAATAATAACAAAAAGGTTGAGATTTGTTACAATATTTATATTCTATATCTAAGTGTAGATGGACTATATTAATTTCTTCTACAAATTGTTTACCTCATCTATTATAACTCATAGTGTTGGGTATTCTCCTGAAGTGCAAACATTATAAGACACTAAAAACCATCACGTCTTCTGCTGTAAGAACTATTTTATTAATTGGAAACTATATTATGTTCAATAATAATTATTCGATCTTTGGAACTATTAGTCTTCTGAACTCATTCTCAAGGTGAATTGTATTGGTGTAAACTGTCTTCCCCATAGATGAAATGATTAGTTTCATTGATGAATCACATCTGCAGAAGTGGTCGCAGATGCATCACATTTAGGTAG
>NW_003298804.1:217480-227741 GCF_000151645.1 Tuber melanosporum | reverse complement strand
TCCCACTACTTACAGGCCCACCCACATAATGCCACCTGAACTCCTGAAGGACCCTCTGGTACGATAGACCACATCTCTCTGTCCTGGTTCCCTTACCCAGCCCAATACCCCCCCTCGAAGAACCCGTCCACAGCGCTGCATCATACGCAATCACGCGGAACACGGCGAGTATATCATGCCGCCTCACCTACCCCCCCCTATTGTTACAGGACACAACTAAGATCAATCTGTATAATGAGTTACGAGACCCGTAAGGTGGCTGCAGGGGGTGTTCGAGACCAGAGTTTCTGATTCCAAGTGGGGTTACCCTACTGAGGGTGGTCCTTAGGTATAGGATCCCGCTACTCATAACATGAGCTCTCTCCTCTTAGCCTTCATCTCCCATGCCTCTTCTCTGGTCTATTTTAAACAAAATTAAAAAATTAAATTCAGGCAATAAAAATTTAAATATTAAACAATTACTTTCTTTAGAACCAGATCAACACAGGGGAAAAATCTTCCTACATTTCCTTGACTACAGTAGACAAACCATTTTCTCATCATTCTTCTTTTTCCTGTTATAACACTTTCAGGTTATCTAGGTGAAGCTCTACTAGTCTGTCCCTCATATTGCCCATGGTGGTTACAGGCTCCCTGGTGTTCTCATCATTGAAACAACTTTACCATTTCCTGAAGTACGATAGTTTGTGTACCTCTTAGTAGTAACCGGTTACTCTCTTCCTACAAGACAATATTTTCTTGCTTACAATTTTCTTAATCTACTATTATAAGTCACACTCAATATCATCAGACTCCCTGAGAAGTTTTCATCTGTCAGCACCTACTAACTCTATCTAAGAATATAATAGGGACAGGTGGAATACCATGTATATATTTTATTGGTCTAAAAGATTGAGTTTCTAAAAATCCAATTGTGTCACTATTCCCAGATCATGACTTGTCCCTCAAATTTCGAGCTCAATTATTTCAATATTAGCAAGTACAAATATTATTTGTGTTTTATATTAATTGGTCACTAATGTTAAAGTCTTATTATTCCTTTATCTTTTTATTGTAATACTTAACCATAGCTTTCCATATTTACTTGCATGATAGCTGTGCTTGTTCATAGATCCTGTTTATCCAGTTCACATAGAGCATTACTCCTGAACTTACCTCCTTGCACTCTTGCATATATTCAATCAGTGGATGGAAGCGGTAGTTTGCATAGAATGGGATCATCTCCTACGCATTCACCTTTGAGCTGTTATAGGCATGTTCAGCGAGATGCGATGGTTTGTACCAATTGTCCTGATCGTAGATACTGAAAATTCACAAGTAACCTTTCAGCCCTTGGTTGGTTTACTAAGTTTATCTATCTCTCGATAGGGGTATGCTGTAGACATCCTCCTTTTAGGTCGAATATTTTATATAGGAATTTACTATATTCTCGAGTAAATCTCCAGTTCATATACAAGACAATTTCTTATGGCAAGCCACATAGGTTCTACATTTTCTTTATAAAGGCTATAGTTACAACTATTGCAGTAGCTGTTACTTCTAATCCAACCTAGTAGGCCATGTTGGAAATTGGTCAACTGATACCATAATTTGGATACGTTAATTAATCTGTAATACCTGTGTAATAAAGTCCACCGATATTGATGCCCACACTTCGTAAGATGTTGTTAGTAGTTATAGTCGATGATATTTTTCATGGCCTGGTAATTTATTATGTTGACAATTATCACATGACTTCATATAATCTTTTACTCTATCTGGCCATGCCTTTCCAATCGAAGTCTCTCACAATTATCTTAAGTGTTTTCTCTTGTCTGAAATGTCCTGCTATTTTAGCATCATGATATCTATCAATTATTGTGGTATAAAGATCCTGGTTTTTTGTTACAAATAATCTTTGCTTGTAATATTGCAATTAGTCAGACAGGGTCCAATTCTTTGGCAAGAGTTTGCCATTGTCTTGTAACTTATCTAACTCATTTCTCCTCTTAAGGCATTCTTTATCCCTTCAAATGGATTTTAGAATTTGCTCTATGAATACAAGATTGAATTCTTTAATCCCTTATTAGTTAGTATAATACTGGTTACAAGAGGTCATTTATGTACTTTGACTACATCATACCAGTTTGTATTCAGGTCCATTGATACATGTAGTAGGCTAACTATCACTTTTAATTCAAGGATAGTTATAGTTCTTATTACAATGTTGATGTGGCTGAATCCTGCTTTTGCACTTTCGGTGTTCTTCAGATCATCTATTTCCATTGTATCCACAGTTTTGATTTATTGACTACCAACTGAGCAATGTGATCACCACCTTGATGTGACAGTCCATCTCTTGATAGTTAAGTAGTAATATTTTAATTTCGCTAGTCTAATCTGCCTCTATTATACCTACCCCTGTGGAGATACCACTCTTAACCACTGACCCACTCCTGGTAGCTATCATTTCATTAGTTCCAACTAGCAGCCTAATCACGATACCATTTCTAAGAATTAAATGTTACCAAGCTAGAACTATGTCTTCCTGCATAGGGTAGAGATCATGGCCTGCTGCAATCATTGAGCTCTTTGTTGGTAATCTTGTTGTTGTGTATAACTGTTTTGCCTAAACTCTTATATTTGAATTGTTCCACTGCAAGGTTTCCTATATCTCTGTGATGCTAAGATCTTTTATTACGCTACTCATAACTAGAGATCCTTGTATTCCCTCTTCTGCAGTTATAGATACTAAATTAATTTGGAAATATTCTGGCTTCCAGATCTCATGATTATGATATGTAGCTCCCTCCTCAGAACGGCCCTCTAGTACTCCACTGACAGCCTCTGATTTGCTGCCTCTTATTCCTATGTGTTAAATAATTTTAAAGTTTCAGTACGCTAACTCCTGCACTTAAAAGATTTTGTGCACACTCCAGATATTTGAGGTGAAAAAATATTAGAGATTTTGCTTTTCAGTATACATAGTTATTAAACTTTTCAGTTCTAAACAGGTATTGGTACCATCCCTTGTATGTTTCTAATATTTCCAATAGCTCCTTATCCTGTATCCCATAACTTTGCTCTCATGAATTCAGTTTGCCAGAAATTAAAAGCTACTAGACGTAATTCTTTTTCCATAAACTGAGATAAGATCCATCTTATTGCATAGTCGTTTGCATCCCTTTCCATCACTAGATCCCTTTCTGGGAAAATATGTTGTGAAATTAGAGTAGAAGTAAATCTTCTCTTCAGCTTCTGATAGGAAGTTTACTTTTCCGGATCCTAGCTCAACTGGTTGGGATCACATTTTAATATTTCCTTAGTGGGAGCACAAATCTTGGAAATGTTTTATATAAAAGGTCGATAGATATTTACAAACGCATGAAATATCTGAGCTTCTTTCACTGACGTTGGTAACTTGCAGTTTAACATAGAACTCACTTTTCATGTACTCATAGATACCTTATTGATGGCAAGTTTATAGCTTAAAAACTCCACCTCTTTTATGCAGAAAATCTTTTTTTTATTGAAATTACAAGCTGGAAATCTGCTATTTTCTGTAGCACTTTTGTTACCAGTTTGATATTTTGCTTCTTACTTTTTGAAGAGATGAGAATGTCATTTAAATTGCAGACAATTATCGGGTCTAGAAATGCATGTAGAACTTCATTCATTAAATCTCAAAATGTTGCAGGAGTGTTGGCTAATCTGAATGGCAGGACTTTATATTCATAATACCACTATCATGCTTGGAAAGCCAATTTCAACTTATCCCCTTCCATAATTTGGATGAGTTTATAATTATCTTTTAAATCAAGTTTTGAAAACATCCTTGCACCTTCCATGCAAACACCTAACTCCGACATTAATGATAGTAGATATTTGGTCAAGATTGTCATCTTCTTTCTGCTCCTGTAATCCACTACTAGTCATAGTCTTACATCTGCTTTTTATGTAAATAGGATCCGATCTTCAAATGACAATTGACTTTAGACGATTTTTTATGATCATAACCTATGGTGACTGTATTGTCAAAGAACTCTAAGTAGTTTATTAGACATAGGATAAATGTGTCCCTAAGAGGATTTTGCTCCCTCAACCAATTTTGTTTCATAATTGAATGTTCTCTATGGTGCTAGTTTTACAGCTGTTTGTGAAAGCATTACCATCTTAGATTTCCAGTAGTGCCTTAGAGGAGAATCGAAGTTTATCAACTGAGGTGCTTTCATAGTCCTCACCTGTTCAATTAGCATAGCATTTTCATCCCAGGTTACTCTCTTATCATTTTCTAACATATATGCAATTCATTCATCTTTTTCCTTTATACAAGTTGTAACCGGTACGGGTACTCGGTCATTGCTTTTTTTTGATGTTTTGTTTTAAGTATCGCTTTGATACTTGGTTTGTTTTAAGTATCGTTTGATACTTGGTTTTGTTTTATGTTTTGTTTTAAGTATCGCTTTGATACTTAAGGAGTTTTACCAAAGTGTATTGATTGATACATTTGATTAGTTTCGTTCATGCTAGACATGAACAGATTTGTGTATTTAAAGACCGCCTTTTTCTCCGATAGAAAAGGGAGACTTCGACAGACAGTATTTCAATATACTTAGTTGAACGGTTACTTCTTTGTTCCTCAGTACACCCTCGAAGCCTCCTTTAGTTCTCAGCTCTCGCCTCCTCTCTGGAAGAGCAGGCCACCTGCCAACTATCGTATCTAGTTCGATAACGTGACTAGCATCTTGCGAACACGTTACACAAGTCTTAGATTTGGAATTATTGAATTTATATTTTAAATGTTCCCTAATGTTTGATAGTCGGTTTTCTGAATACCAGCACCAGACATGAATTATTATTCCATAGTTACCTGCTGCTGGGACATCGCATACAACTATGAAGCAGTCTTTATTTTGTCCAATATCGAGCCAAATAAGGCCTGTATAAAACTTTCCCCATCATGTAGACTATACCCCATCAAAGCCTTAAATGCTCACCAGATTTTGACTCTACATAAACAGAATGTTTATTCCTTTACGAGATTCTTATTAACCAGAAACGGATTGGATCCTAAATCTAACAGTATTTGTATTTAGGAAAGTTCTTTGCAGTTCATAATATGAATATAAGCTTGGCCCTGAGGACAGTTCTAACTTATATATATTGGAGAGTGGAACAAGTGTCATTAGGGATGAGGAGTCGATCCGTCATTCTGTCTCAGCAATTTGTTACAAGTTTGATAACAATGGGAATATTTATGACTACATCAGTATAGTTTTGACCATTGAGGTCTCCACAGGGAAACTGATTTTCTGGGTACAGCAGGCAGCCTACTACTAGTTGTCTTTACCTGCTACCAAGGGATTCTCCTACATTATACTTTTACTTCTCATGGAAGCAATTTTGGGCATATCCACTATCGTATAGATATCATGGAAACAAAAGCCAGGTGCACAGGACAGTTGACCTCTCTCTGTAATAGTCTCCTATGCATATTATCTACACTCACATAACTATAGACAGTATCCTGATTTTATCGGTTGCCCCTTCAGTACCACTATGGCAACCAAGAATTAGTATCTAAAGGTGAGGTCTAGAGCTCTTGTACCTATTACTATATACCTCAAAAAGATGCTTTGCTCTTTTCTCTATGCTCTTCATCCTAGCCCTACTGTCGCTCTCTGTTGGATACCCTTAGAGCTGTCAGTTTCCTGTGTAGATTTAGGTTTTTATTAGAAACCTGTAGATTCTAAGTCATGTACCTGACTATCTTGACAATTATGCATTAGGTCACTAAGATCAACAGTGCAATATTAGTTTGGAGAGTATAAAGAGGCCACCAAGGTGTACATTGCTCTTTATTGATTACCTTGACTGTTTATCAAGGAGTACACATATCTTCCCACTCAGGTTGTAATTGTATTGTTGGTTCTGATGCTTTGATACCTCTTTGTCAATGATTTCGATTTCTAGAGATTAGATTTCTTCTTAACTATCCAAATACCACCATTGTTAGTACCAATAAAGTGAGTAATGTCATTTCCTCATTTTTGCCTGGTTGCCAAAGCTTATTACTTCTGAGAACTTGGGCGGATGAAATCCTTCTGGAATGGTGAACAACCGCCACCATTCTGGGCCTTAGCGTCTTGATTGTGCTAGCTTCTACCCCTTTCCTAGATAATTTAATTTATCCCCAGCAGGTTCTGG
Source organism: Tuber melanosporum (assembly GCF_000151645.1). Taxonomy (NCBI): domain Eukaryota; kingdom Fungi; phylum Ascomycota; class Pezizomycetes; order Pezizales; family Tuberaceae; genus Tuber; species Tuber melanosporum. The sequence continues at coordinate 221,555 of NW_003298804.1, read as the reverse complement.
ACTTGTGATTTCCTTATCTGCAATGTGTATAATAGCCCTTATTCTTTCTTTCATCGATTATTAGCTGGGAAATCCCTTCGTGGGCCTTCCTAACACTTGTTTCCATCTACTTCATGGTCCCGGTAGATCTTTTTAATCAGTCTTCAGGCTCCCGATTCTGCTTCTGCTTCCAGGAGGAGGGACCACCCTCTTTCATATGAGTCTTGTCCTTGTTTATCTTTGGCTTACTCTTTTCCCTGTGTTCTTTATTGAATATCAATTTGGCAGGTTTCTGCTTATCCAACACTAGGTGGTCTTTTTTTATTTTTATTTTTATTTTTATAATCATTTAGTTACTTGTTTAAGGTACAAGAACATCGCATACAGCGCTAGCTATGGCGTTAAGAAAACCCCTCCACCCCGGACCAAGAGAAAGCCCGTACCCCCAAGACCCTCTAGTATGGGCCTAACCGCACACACTCCAAGGGCAATCACCTCAGGTGCCCAGCCCAAAAGCCTCATGACTTGAACGCGAAAGAGTCTCGCCTAGAAGCCAACCAAAAGCCCAAGAAGATTCCTCGCCCAAAGGAAAATCCCACCCACTAACTACACGTAGCCAACAGGAAGGAAACCAAACAAGCGAGGCAGGAAAGTATAAGGAAAAACTCCATCCAGTAAACTACAAGACCCGTAGGGGTCACAAAGGAAAACAACCACAGCCCACTGTACTACTAGATTTGCCGTCATTTAAAGAACCGCCCCCGAAGTGGGCGGCCAGCGATGAGCCCTAAGGCCGAGCGCCCCCAACCAGCTAAGCCACAGAAGTAGTGCAATACTATGGCCCGCCAATCGAGAACAGAGACCACAGTGCCAGGCCCAAGGAATGGATGTTTGGCAGAGGGGATGCCATCCAGCAGTAGGATGCCAGCCAAAGATCGACCACGGGCAGGCAGCAGGCCAAAACCCTGGAATACTACGCGGCTGTGGGAGGAGGTAGTAGGGTTCCAGCCAAGGAGTGAAGGCAGTAGGGTGCGAGCCAACGCCACCGAAGTAGAAAGTGGTGGTAGGGCTAAGGGCCCCAGTGCAAACCCGACCGTAGACCGAACTGCCGTATTACCGTGTCTCTCATGTAGTTCTCCGTTCTCCAACAGATAGCATCACTTAGTGGAAGGGATCCCACTGGCGGTAGGGAGGTGGAAGGGTGAGGTGAGGAGGGCAACCAAACTTGAACCGAGTGACTATGAGCGTATAGTCAAATCTCACCGCGAGACAGACCCCGAAGTTACTAGCTGAGGCGTTCCCCAATGGGGATCATGCAAGTGGGGAGAAGGACGTCCACCACTGCTAGCACCGTCGGGAAGCGAAGAGAGGAAGCCGACTGTGCCAAAGCTAAGCGAGCCCCTACTAGCAAGACAGGACTACTGGGCGAGCCCAGATAACTCCCCCATCAAGCAGACAAGAGACAAGCGAGGCCAAAGCGGGAGAGGATGGAAGTGTTAACCGTGCCCCTAGGCAGGAACCATCGAGGGGGCAGAGGGGAGTTGGGGGGGCCCACGATAGTTGACATGGTGTTGCCAAACTATGTGGGAGGAAAATAGGAGCGATAGAGCATGCCAACACTAGGTGGTCCTGCTCCTGCTATTTATCCTCCTCTCTGCCTACTTCTCAAACTCTCTTCTCAAACTCTTAGTCAGTGTAATATTTATTTAGACATAGTCATTATCAAACTTTGACCAGTAGTTTCTTGTCTCTGACTATACACTATACTTAACCTGTACATTGGTCATACAGGTTTAGATTCTGTATAGTATAGATAAAACACTTAACATTGTTCTTAAATTTAACTGTTTCTATTTCCAGTATGGCCTGATACCCTTTGTCAAGGGACATATATAGACTGGCAAACTCATGCTTAAAGTGAGTCTATAAGAGCAGGACAGGGTATTCTTATTCTTCTTGAAAGCCATCCATTACCCATCCATACCATGTAGTATTGGGACTGAACTGTACCCCTTTTTTTTTTTTCTCCCCTGAGTATAAATGATCCATTCCCGATCATCTCGCCAAGTCTTGGGATTTGTTTCAAGTAATACATGTATTGTGTTAATCAACTGTAGATATACTGACTTGACTTTGCTTTGAAAAATGGCGATAGGTCAGCCAGTTACTTGACAGTTTGTGCCAATACTTCTACATATACATCCATTACCCCACATTGTTCGTTGGTTAATTCCCACCTACATTTGAATGGATCTCCTCCAAGTCTTCCTCCCTTTCCTTCCTCATTCCTATCATCACTCCCATCATCCTGGTTGCCACTCCGTGCTGTTGGAGTTGTGAGTTCTCCATCTCTTTACTTCCCTTTACTTTGTAGAGGGGTTTTCTCAGGTTCATCTATTTGTTCTGCATCTTCCCACTCTTCTGGAACTGACTATAACATAGCTTATCCACCACTTTGCACGGTGCTATATAGTGTTTTGATCTTGTCTAATACTAGAGCTAAGGCATCTGATATCCGGGTTTGATTCCTTGAATAGTAAGGGTAAAGTAACTGTAGGTTTCTGCTTCTCATTCCATTCAAGCAGTCATGTTAGATATTAAACTTCACATAGTTGAGTTCTGTTGTATCTGTTGTTCTCTGAACTACTGGAATGCGCATTCCAAGATGGGGTCCCATTCTAGAGCTTCTTACTGCTGTCAGGTTTTCACCTCCTCATGATTCTCTTGCTATATATCTTCAAGTGCAAGCCCAGTATCTATTTCCTACCTGATCCTTTCTTGAATCTCTCGAATATTTTCTTCCCACTAGGTACACTGAGGTAATATAATTGCTATATTATTATCATGTGTATTTTGTCTATCTAACCATTGATGTTGGACTATTATCAACCGGTGCTTGTAGGCCTACAAGTCAGCTGACATGGTATTAAAGACAATATTAGCCGTGTCAATATTGGTTAAAAGATCATGTCATCTATACTCTATAACAATCTCTACCGTAGCAGCAAGTGTTACGAGATCTGCTGCATGGGTATTAGGACCTAGTATAAAAGATCTCGAAACTGGAAAGCAGGCTCTTGAAGATGTAGAGAGACTAAGAGCTTTACTTACTGGACCTCTACAAGGTTTGAAGAAAGCAGGAGCAAGAGAGTACAAATACCTGCAAGTGGTGGAGTGATCATCTCCCTAGGTATCCATTGGTTCTCAGGTGTTATCTGTGTATGAGGTTAGATTATCTTTTTTACTTACTGGTAGGCTTCTTTCTCATGTAACAGGGCTATAAAGTTAAGATTTTCAAAGGTTTCTCTTGCTAGGAAATGTGCAGTAAGCTACTTGGTATCCTAACTACCTCACATACTATGGAGGTAAATAGAGAGCCTTAGTAACATGAAAATCAAATAATAAACTATTATCCACAGCTGATTGATTTAGAGTCTGAATGGTATAGGACAGTCAAGATTTATTTTGTAGAGTTAAATTTGTCTAGGAAGGCGCAAAAGATTACTTGATTCGTTCACACCTACTAAGAATGAGGTAAATTAGAATAGAATAGTGACAACAATATCATACTATTAAGATCTCTTCTCTGTTGATTAATGATGTCTAAAAGCTTAGATGGCACATTGATATTTGTATTCCATGTCTGAGTATTCACGGACTACATCTATTTCTCATATAAATTATATACCTTTTTAACTATAACTCATATCATTCTGTATTCTCCTAAAATATAAGTACAGGTAGATCCTGAAAACCATCATAGCCTCTTCAGTAATTACTATTTTGCCAATTACGAACTGTGTCATTCCCAATAGTAACCATCCAACCTTTAAAGTTATTAGACTTATGTCCTATTTTACAAGTTAAACTTTGTTGACCCTGTTGAAGTATTCGTTATTTTTTCTCCTACTATGGTGAAGTCCTACTACTTATAGAAAGCAAATATGCTATTGACATGACTTCTGATATACATACTCCATTTCATCGTGCTTCGTCACTGTGACTACCCTCTTATTGCATGACTTACTCAATATGGCAAGTGCTCCCACATTTTGACTTAAGCGGGATTCAGTCTATAAGAGCGCGACGCGGTGCT
>NW_003298804.1:214194-217330 GCF_000151645.1 Tuber melanosporum | reverse complement strand
CTCCGGCGCTATTTACACTATCGCTAATAGCCCGGAATGGGGGAACAACAATTAAAACAATCAACTATGGGCAGCCTCCTTAAGCCCCTGCTCGTAGCTAGAAAACCTTAAATAAGAAAAAAGAAGGTCTAAGAGTTTGGTGAAGAGTACTCAACCCAATACATGCCATCCTCCATAAATGCCAAAGATAAAGAAAAAAGTAAAGTAATGTCAGAGACCACTCTTCGGAGATTCTGAACCTCATTCATGTATCCTACCATACGTCTACCTTTGGTATGTCTCCCATGAAGTTGGCGGGTGAGTGGATTAGTAAGTAGATCGGCAGTCATAGCTTGTGTGGAAATGTAGTCTACATCAATTAAGTGGAATTAATATATTTGGTGCAGATAGTGATATTTTAGCTCAATATGTTTTGTTGGGTAGTGCAAGCATGGGTTCTGAAGAAGGCTGATGGCATCTTGATTGTCAACAAGTATCAAGCTAGCTGGAGAGTGAGAAGGAAGTAGATTACTGGTCTGTGATATCACAATTTGCCTGAGATTATCGTAGATTCTGCAGAGAACTACTGCCTTATGGCAGGCTTCTGAGTAGTCTATATATTCTGCTTCTGTTGTCAAGAGTGCCACAATAGATAGCTTGCGTGCTTGCCATGATACTGTACTCCCAGGGAGGAGGAACAAATAGCTAGTAGTAGACTTCCTGTCATTTATATCCGCAGCCTAGTCAGCATCAGAGTAACTATGCAGGGATGCATTTGCTAAGGAATCAACATTACTATATCGAATACCAAGATCATCAGTTTATCGAATGTATTGTGTGATGCGTTTGGTAGCACTCATCTGTTTGGTAGTTGGTGCTACATTAATCTTGCTAGGAATCGAGATGGTGAAAGCTAAGTTAGGGCAAGAGGTAAGAGCAAGATATATTAAGCTCCCAATAATGCCTTGATATTGCTTTTAGTTCTCTGGAGTAAGCAGAGATGGAAGAAATACAGTGCAGGTATTCTGTACTTAGTTTAAAGATTTGGAAGTAAAGCTACTACTTTGTGAAGCCGACAATATCATCAATTGAGCTTGTAGTTCTCACAGCATAACAAGTCCATTGCAGCTTGTTATAGAAAAGCATTGAGGAATAGTTTCAATAAACCTCAATTGGTTTAATAATACCTACCCATATCCAAATTCAATTTGAAGACCTAGGAACTGGCGGACTTGGCCAAGATCCTTTATTCAGTACTTTTGATTTAGTAAGTTCTTGGTTATGGCAATTTCCTTTGCTAAAGAAGAAGCAATTAGTATATCATCAACATAAAGAATAATGATAGAGGTATCAGAGATATAAAGATTCATATCTGCTTGTAAGAATGCATATCCTATTTCTCTCAGAAACGTGTTAATCTCATCAAACCATAAACATGGTTCTTGCTTCAGCCTATATAGGGCCTGCCTCAATCTATAGATCTCATTCCTAAAGCCTTTGTCTAACCACTCAAATACCTGATAGGACTCCATATAAACGATTTCATTAATTGAAGAATACAAGAATGCTGCAACTACATCCATTTGATGGATCATCTAGTACATCTCAACACTCAATGCCAATAGCATGCGGATGGTACTAAGTCTACCACCGAAGCAAAAGTCTCATTATAGTCTATACTGTAGACCTACTCATAGCTGTTTCTGACCAATCTGGCCTTATTTCTTTTTTCCATCCACATCAACCTTAGTTCTATAAACCCATTTGCAGCCAATAACCTTCTTATCATCATCAATATTAAGTGATTCTGCCTCCCAGGTCTTATGCTGCCTTAATGAGTTGAAATCTTCCTACTTTGCTTCATGCCAGTACCTGTATTGTATCGCATTCTCATAGCGTAGGGAATTATCAAATATTTCCGCAATCTCAGTACTATCTGGCACATGGGCCACTATAACTCCTTCATACTCCTTTGCAGAAACATTGATGTTTGGTGGATATGATATTCGCTTGAAATGACGTAGAGTAGTAACATCAATACCTGGAGGGCTTGTAGCCTTACGAATTCCTTGACAGCTACTGGGCATACTGGTAGAACCTATTTCAGTGCAAATTGAAGCAGACGAAGTACTGGCACTCATATCCTATAACACTATTAACCTCTCATACCTGCCTGTACTATCAACTCCCTCCTCCACCACATCAATTCGCTTTCCCTGTTTTTTTGCCAGTGAAGGCTTTTCCCTTTCCCATAGACTGTAGTAGCTTCTTTATCTGTAGTCATAGATTTACTCATACAGCCGCTACTTTCTCACTCGTCTTGTTGGATGGAACTCTTATGCTCAGGGTAACCAGCCCTTTTGTCTTCATCAAAACAGGCGGAATTCTGATTCTCAAGATTACTCATAGTGTCTTCTTTGTCATCCCAGATGGAACCTTCTCCTTCTGGTATTATAGCCTTCAGCACATCTGTTCCTTTCTCACCACTAGTTATAACACTAACAATCTTGTCCTTATCAAAATAGACATCCAAAGCATGAATGACCCTCTTGATTTCCGGATTCCATAATCTCCAGATCTTTGCCAACTCATGCACATATCCAATCATGATATATTCCTGCGATTGCCTGCCAAATTTCTTTTCTGCTGACTGTGCCTTTAGTATTAACTTATACACAAGGCTGCCAAACATCATAGGTGGTGTAGCTCAGGAACAGCCCTAATGAGCATCTCATAGGATAACCTTCCCTTATTGGCTTGTGTTGGTGAGTGAGCATGTAGGTATGTCACCATCTGAATAGCCTCCGCCTAAAACTCTGTGGACACAGATGAGTCTTGACAGAAAGACCTAACATTTGTCATAATGGTACAGATCATTCACTCACTTACACGATTCTTGTGTGGAGTATATAGTGGAGCAGGCTGATACTGAATGCCTGTAACTTGTTGGAGATTGAGGGTGACATGGTACCTTTCTATATTAGGCTCACTAGTCATTATTGCAATCTCTTTTCTTACTGTCAGAATTGCATCACTCCAGCTTCTCTTGTCACTTGCTCCCAAAATACAGCTGTCTTTTACCGGTAATATGTGTCATAGTTGTGTTCCTGTCACTATCTCTTTCATTCATGACACTTTGTTATCTTCTATGTATTTA
>NW_003298804.1:163241-213645 GCF_000151645.1 Tuber melanosporum | reverse complement strand
CGCACGTTGATGACGCGAGGCAAATTACGTGAAGGCATATGGGCAAACTTGTGTTGTTGCTTTGTGTAGATACAAATCGAACAGGCCTTACTGAACGTATCATTACATTGATGATTTGTAATAGAAATTAGTGCCTTCACTGCACTGATATTCAGTTGCTCTAGTTGCTGATGCCATCTTTCGAGGTGACAAAGCTGCAAGCCCTGCAGCAGTTAGATTGACTCGCATTATTCAACCCTTGTCCACTAGGCCACTAATAACCTTCCAAAGGCCACTTCATATGTCTAGATGGGCTAAGGAAGTAAGCGGAACTTGCTGATTCTTTCGCGAGATTTCACAAGTGATCTCATTAAAGTTTACATTGATTGTAGCACATAAGCAACCAACAGACACCAGGGGTAAGGACATCATAAGAACATGTAGTACTGTAAGTATGATGTGGCAGTCCTGTTCAACCAGTTAAAGGCAGACAGTTCCAATCCAGATAGCCTATAACCAAGCTATTATCCCTGAAATGTATTCTTCAAGGTGGATTCAATAGCTTGTAAGTGAGAAAGTCTTCCCATTGGTTTACAATATGGTTACAGGTACTGAGACAATGATTTTCATTCAGGAATACGATAATCTCCGTAGAGAGATGGTAGCAAAGAAACAAACAAAGATGAGCAGGAAACTAGGAATGATATCACGATCAGGAAGGAACAGTATCAATTGTAGGCAATCACCACTCACATAAGAGGTCTCGTAAATCAATTTGATGACGATGATAAACAAACAAACCGAAAAAAAGGAAGAAAACTATCGATTGCGGATGAGAGAGCGGAGTTGTCTCTGCATATTGTTGTTCCCGGCTCCATTGCCTTTTGATCCCGTTGCCTTATTCCCCACGATCCAAGCCAGTCATTAGTAATCTCTTTCTACCTTACCATGTAACTAGCTAGCTCCGGGCCCTATTCTGTATGTAAAAATAAAAGAAAACTAAACTAATTAATACTAAGCCAATTTATCACCCCACAGATGCGCCCCACTTCCAATAACATCGACACGATGTTTCTATCGTAACATCTATCTAATAGCTACCCACTACCTCGATCAACTCAAGTCCAACAAGTCAAAACCCTTCTGCCCTGCTTGCCATATGCCATTCACATCTCCCATAGCCCCACCCTCTTATACCACACCGCTTCTCCTAGCATCACTGGTATTTGCACTTGGGTAGTCACTGGTTCATAGGATATACACTAATAAGTCATCCAAGTGATAGCGTTTTGTAACGCCAGGAGGATCGTGAAGTTGCCATGCATGGGCAGAAACACCAGACTTTGATATTCGCTCCAAGATATGTGGAGTTGACCATCGAGGATCTAGTTTTCATCCCTTATCCTGTGCAAGTGCAAAGTCATAAAGTAGAACCAAGTCTCCTTCCTTTGGCTTTCTGTAACCGACTGTTCTTCTTGGGTGAAGACTGTTTTGTCTTCTTGCAAGCCTCTCTGCTGTATCAATACTAGCCTCCTCCAGTCGATCAAGATAGTTAGCAATATTGTCTTTGCTTGACTCCAGGATGTCTCCACCTTCCAACAATGTAGTCTTGACCCACTCGCTGAGGCTTCCAGTAGACGTACGAGTCAGAGCTGGGTTAAACCCAGGAAGGATCTCTGCCAGTGTATAACCTTGAACTTTAACATATCGAGTATTGATGCTAAGTACCGCGTCTCGTATTTGCTGCCCCCAGTTTACCGAGGAACCCTGTGTAATGCAGGAAGCACATATCCTACCCATAAGCATCTGCACATAGTGTTCACTCAATCACACAGACTGAGAATGTGAGATTGCTGAGGGAAAATGCATAACCCCGTGATCGGCCTAGGTTTTGAAGATTAAAGCTCCAGTAAAGTGTCCCCTGTTGTCCATATACACAGTCAATGGCCATCATACTATTGGCATAACATGGTTGAGTAAAGCCTGGATTGTAGAAGCCTGATCCGCCTTTTGTACTCCGATAGTCCAGAGAAAACATGAGAAATAGTCGATGACAAGTAGTACATAAATGTGACCGGTTGCTTTACACAGAGGACTGATCGGGCCTATATAATCCATGCCTATCATATCCATCGGTCTGAACTATAGAATAGACTTAAGCTCACCTGATTTCTGTATTCTCTGGACTCTCTGGCAAGGCTCACAGGAGGCCACCCAACGTCCAATATCATTTGCTCTAGAAGGCCAATATACCCTGCCATGTGCTCGTGCTAATGTGATACTATTTACAAAGTGACCATATCCTTCATGAAGATCTGACAGAAACTTCTCAACATCTCTCTCAAGTATGCAACTCGCCAGCTCTCCATTCTTCTAATGAAAGAAGAGTCTTGGTTCAATTGCATCTACCACAATATACCTCCTCATCACTCTCTCTAATGCTCTTCACTCACTCCTCCCCAAATCCAGCTTCCTGACCCCTATTGTCCCGTCATCCAGCTCATCCAATCTAGCCTTTACTGTCTTCCCATACATCCCTGACTCCAACCATTTTCGCCATTTCCTCCTCCGCATATCCCTAGCTGCTTCTTTCAGCCTTCCGCTCCCTTCTTCTATCTCAACTAACTCCCATTCCACTGCCAACACCCCTAAAAACTCTCCATTTTTCTAACCTATGACTTCACCATTTATTACCTCCTCTCCTGTAGTTCCTTGAACCATGTTTCCTCTAAACCAAAATCCACTTCCACTCCTCAAAGCCACTGCTAGACCCGCATTTATTTTCACATCCGTAATTATACCAGAGACGGGAATTATCCCTTCCATACACGGTCTAAGTCCGTCTACATCTTCTACAAAGTGGTAACCAAATAGTCTGGTCGGAGGTCATGACAATCCGTCCACTATTCCAATAAAATATGTTTTAGCCGAACGATATATTCACTTTATATCATATTTGCCTAGTTGCTCCTGCCATTTCACTATCCTGCCATGTGCATCATTGTCTGTACCAGTAAGCGGAGTCCTCAATGCTTCATGGTCAGAGTAAAACATCACAGGATGTGGTAAGGCAATCACCATCTATCGAACCTCTGCTTGGCATCTAATTACTGCTAAAGCTTCCCTTTCTGAGTTACTGTATCGGCTTTCTGCATCACTCAGCCAGAAGGAAATAAACATGATAATCCTTTCAGCAGCTCTGTAGATAGTATTGGAGATAGCCTCTGGACACACAGGAATTCCATCTAATTGAAAGAGGATGCCTCCGATGCCAAGTTTGCTCGCATTAACCGCACGGTGATACTGCACTATAGGTTCCGGTAATGCCATCGCGTTATTAACTATTGCTTGCTTTACCACTTGGAATGCAACTTCTTTCTCCCTACCCCAACTAAACTCTTCTTCAAACTCCCCTTTGTATTTTCCTCGCCTTCCTTTTCTGCCATCTCTAACCGGGTCTGCCATTGCATACTTAAGTATCCATACTAGCTCTGCTCACCCGGGTATAAACCTTGTTAAAAATGGAGTAAGGTAGCAGAAAGCTTATACTTCCTCGTAGTTTACTGGAGTCAGCCAATTTAAAATTGTCTTCCACTTATGCAATGATGGTCTTAAACCATTAGGTCCTACTTCCAAACCTAAAAAGTTCAGTGACTCCATGAAAAAGCATGACTTGGAATCCTTCAGATACATAGTACTCCAATTACATCTTAGAAAGAACCGTTCATGGAGAAAATGATACATTGCATCAATATTTGTCACAGAGCTGTAACTATCATCAATCATCCCATGGAAAGCAAATTCCGCATAGTCACCAATAAGCGAATCCTCTCATGCTAACTGGTATTGTCTGGAGACAAAATTAACTAGCTATCAACGGCCAGAAAATCTTCGGTGATGACAACCATACTCCCCCACTAACTCACTATCATGAAAACCCAAAAGAAAATTAAAAAATATAAATACATAGTAGAAATTAATATTTAGCATACCATCCATCAGCCTTCATAATTGCTTCCACCCTATCCACCATTGATCCTGTCAAAGTATCAAAAACCTTTGAGTCCAGAAGTTCCCAACAATGAGTGATAGCCTCCTCTATAATTTTTTTGATCTCATTGATAGGGCCCTTCAGGAGAAACAGCTCAGGATAGTGCTTATGAAGCTTGTCTTTCACCAGAGACCAAACATTTTCAATTAGATTGAGGTCTGGTGAATAGGGAGAAATTTTCATCAGAGAAATTCCATTTCTCTTGAGCTATCTCCTGAAAGGCAAGTGAGTCTTAGCATTGTCAATAATCAAAAATACCTCTTCCTCTCCAACATGCTCCTTGATATCCTCCCATATCCCTGGAAAGTCATATTCATCATAAACATCAATAATTGACTTTCCAGTCACTCCACCTCCAGCAGAAGTAGGATCAGGAAAAACAGGTAAAAAGAGACCATGAGTTTGACCATAGAAACAACCAGTCATCATCTGACTAATCTTTCTCTCTCCTTTCCTAGCAGTAGGTTCAATACAATCCTTATTTCACTTTTCTTTTGGCTATCTAAATACCCATTTTCTTCTCTTTAGGTTGGTGGTGGGGTCCAATGGTGGTTAATACCGTCTGGAGGAAGTGCTACGGATGGGATAGGGGGCGAAGCCCCCTCCTCCGTCACATTCCCCTAGAGAGTAACATATTTAAGAGCGATACAATTTATCAATTACATTGAAGAAAACGCAATTCCCATCCATCCATTCCGCATCAGCCCAGTTCGCTAAGCGAGGGTCATGGTTAAAGCAACCTATAACCCGGCGACCGTGAACTACCTGAGCTTTCCGACAGTACTTGTCCGTACTGGTGAACGCAGCCTGTGAACCGAACCAATATTTAAATACATCCATATGCGTAAATTCCGCATCATCGAAAACCACATACTTGTAAGTCTCGTGATACGAGGAAAGATTAAAGAAACCCGAAAAGAAAATATGAGACCCTAAACTCTGCACCCATTCAGTCTTACCAGTCCTTGTAGGACCGTATAAGATCAAGGCCAAAGGTCGTAAACCAAGGATACCCCTACATGAATCATCGCGATACAATGAAAGGAAATGATTACACCAAACTACTAAATCCGAAGGCAAATCCCAACTCTCAACAGGATAAGGAGATCTATATACATTTTCTACAGTCGGATAATGTTTCTCCACTACCATGCGAATGTTATTATAGCTACCGAGATAAAGTCTCGGAGCCACGCTACGGACGTTCTCGAGAAACTGTTTTTTTCATCCCGTCAGCCTTCAGTCCCCAGGACATGTATATCCTCCCCCATGATTCTAATGCAAATGAACAACAACGAGGAATATACAAGGTCTTTCTGTATCGACCGCCTGTTCGGGGGACTGGTGAGGGGATTTACTCACTTGATCCTTAGTTTCTGCAGCGAAACATCCAAGCAACACATCTCTATCCTTAGATTTTCCTGTACTGGATCCCCCACAATCTTCCCTTTCGAAATCCTGTACGAGCACCCGTCCTTCCTTCCGGCAATAATCCCACGCTTTTTCAGGAGTTCGGTAAACCGTTTCGAGGTTTGAATGATAAGCTCAGCCCCCGAATTCCACGTCGAGACATCGCATGTTTGTGGTTTCGAACCGTTTTCCGTCCACTCGACGGACAAGAGCGTGGTAATGAATTCCTCCATCTGCGCGACGTTCCTGTCCAAGTACGAGGTGAAGACCACGTTGTCTGCAAGTGTCGAAATCAGTTCAGCTGGGAGATCGTCACAACGGGGGTACGTGACCAGCAGGTATTTTGTACAGATTCTTCTGCGAGGAACGGGTCGGACAATTGTTCCAAGATCTGGTGTTACCACCAGCCGGGAACTCGGTTTGGGTTGCGGGGTGGGGGACCAATCGATCGGAGTTGAGGTGGTGATGATGGCATCGGGGTCCCGTCCATCATGTTGAGGAGTACTTTCACGGCCTCGCCTTCCGCCTTCCGTTTCCTCCATTGGGTCGGCGTCGGTATTGGCGATGGTTTGCGTTCGAGTGGTAGTTCGCTCATCTCGCTTGGTGTGTCGGGATCGGTCGTAGGGCATACAGAACATTCGCTATTATTCGCAATAGGAGGAGGAGGAGTCTCAGGAAGTATCGGGGAAGCATGGAGAGAGAGCTTTTGTGTTTTATCGATGGGAGTCATGGCAGTGGTGGTTTGATTGTTGGAACGAATCCTTTCCAACGGCGGAAATGTGTCCCATTATATCCTAAGCGAGGTACGTACCACTCCTAATGGGTGTCACGTGCTCCAACTCCGACTATTTAATATTATTGTCGGAGTGGGAGTGGTGGGACTCTACGCCAAGGTTTCCTCTTTTGGTTGTTTGGTTGTTGTGACAGGGGTCTGTGTGCGCATTTGCATCATAAATCTTCACCACTCCCACTCTTCCCTGTTATTTTTTTTCTTTCGCGTACACACACACACACACACAGTCTCCTTCTTTTCAACTCTGAGGGTTAGGTGTATCAGTGCGGTGTTCGGGGGGCTCACCCAATCAAACGCCCTTGGAGAGCTTCTCACGATGGCTTCAAGTCTTTAACTTCCCCACCTTCAGAAGGTTCACATTTTGCGCTCCATTGGCTCGCTTTCTTTTGTTTGCCTATTGATACGGCATCGAGTGGACCTTGCGGTCCTTATTTTTCCCCTCGTTCTTTTGCTCTTGCTTGTCGGTTGGGCGTCCTTGATTTCCGGCCAGGATACAGTTGGTCGTATAGGGAGGCCACCCTCCCCCCCTCTTCGCAGCAACCGTTCAGTCACTCATGCGATTCCGGTTCCTCCTTGATCCCCCTTCTTTCTTGCTCTGGCCCTTGGGGCCTTAGGCCCCTCACAGTCTTTTCCCGGCCTCGAGCTGGTCCCCGCGTGAACCTGGTGTTCCTGACCCCCTATGGGGGAGATGGCTTTGACCCGAAGAAAATGATTTTTGCCACCCCCTCTTTTGGGTGTGGCCCGACTGATGTGGCCCACCCCTCTCAGGTAGTGTGGCTGAATGCTTTGTGGCGGTGGCGGCTCGGCAATCAACATTTCCTCATTTGGCCCAGATGACTGTGACGACGGCTGACCTGTCCCGAACTCCGCCGACCGTTCGGTTCTGTTGTCGACATTGCGGTATCACCCTTGCTGTAATGGCTTGGAGGCACAGTCGCTTAATGGGGAGCTCCCCGGAGAACCGCCTTTTGGTGGTGCCTGCGACAGGGGGCCGTGGATCCTTAGCTAATGTTGCTAGGGCTAGGAGTGGGTGTAGGTGCGGGTGCCGGGTTGTTGTTTCCTTTGTTGCGCGTTGATGTTATGATTGTTTTGTGGCAGGTGGCCCGCGAGGGGGATTTCTTTAAGGGGGGCCCAGGGCTGGGGGCTGTATCTCATGCCGTACTCCGATTACTTTAGTTAGTAGGTGAGATAGTGGAAGAATAAAAGGTTTACACACACACACACATCCACCCACACACACACGGAGCGAGAAAAATTTCGGAAATTCCGATACACTTAGCGGGGCATTCCTGCAACCACACCAAGTTTATTTTTGTTTGTGTACACATCATCTTTTTATCTGGTACAACCAGAATTTTCACTCAAAGAACTACTCCACCCCCTCACTCACGATACTCCTCCCTTAGGTAGTGTGGCGAATCACAGCCCTCCATCCTAAGGCTTCATTTCCTTTGAGAGTTTAGGATGCTGGCCATAAGACCATCCTACTCACTCACCATGACCTCTCAACCCGCGTCTCTGGCCTTGCCGCACCTTCCCCACTCTCCCTCTCCCTTGGGAGGACCCAGAAGCCCTACCAAGAGCCCAAGGGTCAACTCCCCCAGCCTCCTCCCGCCCGGCTCCCCTCAGGGAGTATCCCTCAACTCGACCCTCCCCATGTTCACCACCATCAGGCACCAAAGAGCATGCCCCAACGCCCTGATCAACGTGGGAAACAGAATTGTGGCCAGAGGAAGCACCTTCCCAGAGGTCAGACGGGAACTAGGATGCATGGACGCATGCTATGTCCTCCTCACGGGAAACACGAAGGCCCCAACCATAGCGGCGCCCCAACTGGAATTACTGGGCTTCAGGACTACACTACAGAAAATCTTCGGCAATGAAGCGGTAGACGCAGCCGACACCGACGCCCTGGCCTTCTTGGCTGCAGCGGCTTCCTCCTACCACCCGTCACAAGAAAGCCCTGTGCCAGTGTCCCAAATACCACAGGTCCCAGCCTCCTCCCCACCGCTGGACGAAGCGAACGAACCCATGAACCAATCCCAAGACATCGGAGTAACCGAAACACAGGTCACGCAAGATGTAGCAATGTCCCTGGGAAATGGGAACAACACAGACCAAACCGGACTGGGCGACAGCCAACACGCCCATGGACCAAGCGAATTGCCGGAGAGCTCGGGCCCCCAAAATGCGCCAAGGCAGGTACGCTTCTCCTCCCCCCTGACCACAACAAGGGAAATCCCGGGAACCCTAACCGGCAACATAACGAACAACCCGAACCCCTCCTCACAATGCAAAAACAACCCCACCACCCCCTCTTCCCTGTATGAGTCGACGGAAGTTGAGCTCACACCAAAAGAAAAGGAGGAACTAGAACGCCCCGTCACCGTCGGCATCATTGTCGGTTTCATCCATCAGTTGGAAAAGAAATTCCAGGAACAGATGCAGGCCATGGAGGTACGACTCACCGGGGAAATAAGGCTAAGGACTCGACAGCCCAGCGCTGGAACCCCCACCCCCAACGCCTCCAAATTCACTGCCCCCAGATAGCCCAGAGCCCCAACCCCAGCCCCCAACCAGAACAAACCCCGCCCCCCGCCAACCAACCCGCAATACCGCACCACAGCCCCCCCCCAAGGAAATTTTGAGAAAGCCTAAGGGAGACGCACCGGTACTGGCACCGCCGGCCGGAGCGAACAATGGCACCAGGGCAGAAGAAACCGCTCCACAGAAAGCGGCACTCAGACAGACGTGGGCTGCCATTACGTCCTCCGGAATCGACGTTGACGGCTTCCGGCTAGTCCCAACGAAGAAGAGGAGTCAAGAGCCAGCACCAGGAATCCGAGAAACAGTGCTCTCGGCACCCTCAATGCCACACGCCAGACAAAGAAGGCTCCTTATTCTGTCGGTAGAAATGGGCCGCAGAATAGGAGCAGCAGGGCTGTCAGGAGCCAGGATCAGAGACACTATCAACGCGGCGTCCGGGGTTAAGTTTGCATATGCAGAATTTAACCGAAACGACGACCTGGTACTTACAACCATGGGAGACCTACCGGCCGAGCCAGCCCTCGACGATGTATCGGCAATCACCAATGCCCTGAACGAGATTGACGTCTTTGGCTTCAACATCACCACAGACACACCCTCCATCAACGTCGTCATCAACAGCATACCGCTAGGTGACGAAGATTGGACACCTGAAGAATGGGATGCAGACTCCGACAGGTGGGAGGACCTGGCGCAGGAAATCTCCGAATACAATCCACAGGTCCGGCTGCTAGACAGACCTAAGTGGCTCAGGTCCCCGACAGCACTCAAGGCTGAAGGAAAAGTCAAGTCCTCGGTAATCGTAGCGGTAGAGGCAAACGACTGGATCATGGCGGAAACTAGAAAACCCCTCCCGAGCATAGCCATCTTTGGCATGAGATGTACTTTCCGGAAATACATAAAGAAAGACTCATCAACCTGCTGCGCGAGATGCCTGCAGTTCGGGCACTACACCATCCATTGCAGGATGGAAGCCATATGCAAATATTGCGGAGGGAGGCACCACACTAAGGACCACCTATGTGCACAGACGTACTGCACGGCAGGAAAGGGAAAGATGTGCTCCCACACCCTGAGGAGATGTGTTAACTGCGAAGAAACCTCTCATTTCGCCGGGGATAAGCATTGCCCAACCAGAACTAGAGCGAAGTCCCCGGCACAACCCCCTACGGCCGCCGACAAAGGAAAAGCACCAGCAGCACTGGCCCCCCCCCCGACGCCTAAATAAATATGGCGACAACAGATATAATATATCACAACGTCGGCGGGTCCATGAACGTTGTCACCAAGTTACTGAAACTCTCCAAAAAACGGAAACCGAAAATAATAGCGATTGCAGAATGCCCGCTAGAGAATCAGGATTGGATATATTTGGAAGGATTTACATGCTACGCAAGCACAAAGGCGGTGAAATACGGCTGTGCTGTATATATTTGAGATAAATACGTGCACATGTTTGTGGTCGAAAGGATAACGACACAATATATCACACTATGGACCGGAGGCACGGAAATTACCTTCGGCTACCAGAGGCCCTCGGCGAGGGACTTAGACACAACAGACCAGTGGCACACACACAGGGGAAGCAACATCCTAATAGGAGACATGAACGCACACCACCCCACATGGTCGCAGGGACACCAGAACACGGCCGGAGTAAAGCTAGCCAAATGGATGAACAACAGGGATATGATGGTGAGAAACCCCCACGTAATCACCTACTCACCCAACGCGACCAACCCAAACGGAACAACCCTGGACCTTTTTGTTACCAACAGGGGACAAAATATCGAAGTACAGGCGCTGGATCTGGCAACAGCGAGCCATAGGGCACTCATAATTAAAACCAGCTACACGTGGAGGGACGACGGGGAAAAGCCACTAAGACACAACAAAGCGGACTGGGAAGCCATTAGAGCCGAGGTCAGCCTCATGGATGACCACAAGGACCACCCAGCCGAAGTGCAAAAGGAACTCACGCGCATAGTCAAAAGACACACCCCACTCAAAAAACCAGAAAGCAAGGCCTTTTGGAACAAGTCCCTGCAGCAACAATGAAAGGAGATCCTCAGGCTCGTACATAAATTCCCCCAACACCCGGAACTAAGGGAAAAAAAGAAGAGCCTGTGGAAAGCCATAGCGGAAGCCAAACTCGAAGGTAACGCGAAAGCCCTTCTGAAAGAAACAGATCCCAAATGCTTCAGAACGGTCCGACCAAGGACCACCAAACACCCCATACCGGCGCTGTCTAAAGAAAACGGTGAAGTGGTAGCGGAGCAAGGGGACATCGCCCAAGAAATCCACACGGCCCTATACGGAGGAGAGAGGAGGCGAGCCAGAGAGCAAATAAGCAACGAACCAGAACCGCTGCAAATAGAGACCCTAGACGCGGCCATCAAACAATCACCAAATGGAGCGGCAAGTGGACCAGACAACATCACTACCAGGCTCGTTAAATGCTTCAGGAAAATGCGGGAACCCCTATTCCTAAGAATGATGAACCGGGCATGGAGAGAGGAAATCCCAGAGAGTTGGAAGGTCAGTACCACCATACTGATACCCAAGCTAAACAAATCGTCGTACACAGTGGCAAAAGTTAGAGACTGATATAACTGCAATCTATACTGGCAAAAACCCTGGAAAGAGCGGCAGTCATACGAATAGCAAGACTCGAAATCCTGGAAGGCAATATGTTCGGAGGAAGAAAGAGATACGGCATGACAGACGCCATACAAGCCCTAAATGACGTAATGGACACAACCGGAAAAGTCGGCAAATGCATTACCACCCTCGACGTCCAAGGGGGATTCGACCACCTACAGATGGGTAAGGTATGCGACAGGCTCGGAAAACATTCAGGTCACCTAGCGCAATGGGTCCAGCACTGGGCTACCGATAGGACGACCAGCTACCGGTTCAACGGCAGAACATCCAAGGGGTACGCTACTGATAAGAGCACAACGCAGGGCTCTCCTCTGTCGCCAATACTTTTCCTGATCAGCATGCTAAAGACAGCAAAAGTACAGGCAGTGCCATCCCAAAAAGCGGAAACCAAGATCCTGATGTACGTAGACGACATCCTGATAGCAACAACATACCGAGACGTGGGAGAGGGAAAAAGGATGCACCAAGAAACCATTAGGGGACTTGAGGTAACCGCAGCCGGAGACGGATACCAGTTCACGCCCAGTAAAACCGAAACAATCTTCGTCCAGACACCACCGCAGAACAAATTCGAGGTCCGCCTACGGGGCCAGGAGGTACCGGGTCAGGGCCACCTAAGATGGCTCGGTTACTTCCTAACAGACAAATGGAAATGGGACCACCATGTCAGGCATTGGATCAATAAAGCCACCAGCTCAGGTCACCGCATAAGGGCAGTAACATCCAGATACAGCAAAGGGGGACTGAATGCGGGGACGACACTGCGACTAATCAAAGGCCTGATAATCCCACAACTGACATACGGGATAGAAACATGGGGAAACAAAGGCCTGATAAGAGAAGCGCAAGCGGCCCTCAACAAGATAATCAGAACCGCCTTCGGACTGGAAAAGAAAACACCGGTCGTGGCTTTCCTTACCGAACTCGGGATCCCACCACTGGACCTCATGATGCAGTTCAGACAAACCCTGCTGGCGCTACGAGCCAACACCAAAGACTGCCACAACACTTGGACCAAGAGGTGGAAGACCAAACACGGGGCAGAAGGCATTCTCGCCACCACAGGTAATTACCAGATAGGCAAGGACGCACTCAAAAGCGAATTGCAACAAAACTGGGCAGAAAGAATCACCAACGAAGGGACCAGGTACCAAGGAAGACCCGATAAATCGTACAAGCATCTACACTCCCTAACCAGGCAAAATTTCAAAAGGCTGCTAGGGTTAAGGCAACGGCGGGATGGCCATACCAGGAGATAACCGGCGCCAGGAGACAATGCCCATGTGACCGAGACATAATAACCTTTGACCACCTAGCAAACAGGTGTGGGGTAACAACCACCACGACAATTGGACTCCACGACAGCAAAAGGTAAGGAGAACTCCTTCAATGGATGGACGACTGGCCACAAGAGCTTAAGGGGAAACCAGAAGTGACCGGAAACAAGGAAGGCACCCAACAACCAGACGCCGCCCAGGTAATCGGGGCCAACGCAAACCTGCCCACAAGCCAACCAACACAGAAACCGGCGAAACCCAGACCACGACGACCTTGCACGATATGTGGGGAAATAGTACTAAGGGACGTACAGCATGAATCAGCGCATGCCAGAAAGCACGACCCGGCGAGAAAGGGCCGTTAGTCTACAACGGCGGAAGATATGGAGTAGGCGCCCAGTGGACCAGGGGAGCAATGCTGGTCAGACTGTTATTTCATAACGTACACCACCACGGGGCACAGGGGGCAGGCATGGGTTCCTTTTGTTTGCTTGGATTTCCTTTGTCCACGACCGCGGGGCACCGGGGGGCAGACGTGGGTTTCCTTTGTTTGATTGGATTTGCTTTGTTTATGACCATAGGGCCAAGGGGGCAGGAGTGGGTTTTCTTTGTTGGGGGATTTCTTTTGTCTACGACCATGAGGCAGGGGGGGCAGGAGTGGGTTTCTTTTGTAGTGGACCAAAACCGTTTGAGGGAAAAGGGGAAGGGGGGGGCGGGAGTTTCTTTTGTATGGCCTATAGGGAAGTGTAGCGAAGGATTTCATCGAGGGGGGCCCAGGGCTGGGGGCAGTATCCCATGCCGTACTCCGATTACTTTAGTTAGTAGGTGAGATAGTGGAAGAATAAAGGTTTACACACACACATGCGCCTATGAGTCAACAACACGATGAGTCATATCAAACGTCATAGAGTGCATCGGCCCCATCTGTCACTGAGTCATACCTACGTCAACATCATCCGGAGGTCTCTCATACGCTCGAGGACATTCCATCGGATTCCGAATCGGAGGAGGGTATGAGGTATTATCAACGTCAATTTCATGGTGTTCGTCGTCATCGTTACCCTTTTCGTCGTCGGTACTATCATCGCTATTAGAGAAAGATGCCCACAAGGCGCTTCCGCCGTAAGGTGCGCACTGCCGTAGCGCATCGCAAGCATGTCAATTGGCATAGTACCATCCCGGGAGGTCCCCTACCGTCCCCGGAGGATCAGAGCCACTATATCGTCAGAGCCCCCACTGTGGGCGACGATCGCAATTTCTTTCTCCCAATATGGTAAATCATCCAACCAGGACATCATCGCTTAGGCAATGTCGGGGCCCCGCCAGACGCTATAACGTCCGAATTCGAGGAGCGCAAGCATCTACGTTATTATCCTATTATCAAGGTTCAGAAACTTTCCATCAATTTCCGTCTCACTTGGCGTCGCCCGATCTACATGCGCGTTATCTGTTTCTCCCAGCAGTCGTTGGCCGCTCCCAACTGGACGCTGTTCCATCGTCTCCTAACACCACCTAACAATACTCCGCCCCCCGCTCCCAATCTGGTGGGGGTCGCGTCCATCGGTTACGCCGGTGCCATCAACGCCCTGAATCAGGTCAATGGTCCCCTATTGTACGACCAACAGGAATGCAATGGGGAATGGATCGGATTCTCGGCCAAGAACAAACGTCACTATCGCCGGATACTGTACGATACGGGTTCCAAGCTCTTGAGGTGTGCGCCCGGCATGTCCATCAAGGAGAGGTCATTCAGTTTCAAGTGCCGACCTAGACGTTACATCGTGTTCGATCAACGCCCCACCCTTGAGCAAAACCCTGCGAAGCCCATGTATCAGGAGGCGCCCGTCTGGTGGGTAGGATTCTATTCTCCTTCCCTCAGTACCACGGATAGGACCCCATTCTCCGCGGTTGAGACCGAGGCCGATGGCAACATCTACGATCAGGGTTATGATGAGGTTGACGGTATTTATGCTCCTAAGGGTGCACTCGCGAAGATTCATAGATTTCATGGTTTTGTCGGCTGGACCGAGATGCCTTTTTACATAGACCAATAAAGCTTTTGCTTTTGCTTCTCTCCTGAAAGCCAAGTGAGTCTTAGCATTGTCAATAATCAAAAATACCTCTTCCTCTCCAACATGCTCCTTGATATCCTCCCATATCCCTGGAAAGTCATATTGATCATAGACATCAATAATTGACTTTCCAGTCACTCCACCTCCAGCAGAAGTAGGATCAGGAAAAACAGGTAAAAAAAGACCATGAGTTTAACCATAGAAACAACCAGTCATCATCTGACTAATCTTTCTCTCTCCTTTCCTAGCAGTAGGTTCAATACAATCCTTATTCCACTTTTCTTTTAGCTATCTAAATACCCATTTTCTTCTCTCTCCTCCTCCCCTCTCCACAGCTACCTCATCCCCCCACATTGCCTTTCTTCTCCACATCTGCCTTGTCCAATTCCTATGGGCTAATGCCTATTCCAATCTCTTTTGAGCTAGATCCTCATCCAAATGAACCCTCTCTTGTGCCATCCACCTTTTAAGAAGCTTTTGTGCAAGTCTTCTCTTCACAGTCTTAGCAGAAACATTAGGAGCCACTCTCTCAGCAATCTCAGAGTAGCTAGTATGGCGATTTTTGAGAGCTTCCTCTACCATAGCATCATCTTGTAACTTGGTAGTTTTAAGATGTCTTCCTCTACCTTCATTCTCCTTGCCCTCTTGATCTCTCTTTGCAAATGTACTGTTAACAGTACTGAGAGGAATATCAAGGTAGGGGGAAATTTGGTGATTTGTCATCTGAGGCTCGCATAACCCGAGAATTCGTCCCCTTGTAAACTCAGAAAAGTGCTTGGAGGGAATAGGCTGATTGGCATGACTGTGAAGAATAGGAGGCATAGTTTATTGAAAAAAAAATTTAAGTAAATTGGTTTGGTTTTGGTTGGTGGAGAGCAATTTCTTTAGGAAGTATTAAGGGAGCTAGGTGATGAGGAGGGGAGTGTTGCCATTGCCCTTGAGAGCTAGTTAATTTTGTCCCTGAACAATAACTTACAGCATCTTTCTCTTCAAAGCCTTCAGGTATAACACCAAAAACTTAGTCCCTAAAGTGACCGTAGGTGTGCATTCCACCAGTTAATCCTTGGCCCATTACCTTGTAACAATTCATGCTGTATGGTGTTACGAAGCCTAGCTTAGTTTCATCTCCAGCCCTTACTGGAGTGGCCCAATATGAATTAGCTGTGTTGGAGGTAAAGAAAAACTTCTTTCCCTTTTTTAAAACTGTATGGACAATTTGTTTGATAGGCAGACAAGGATAGCGAGACTTTTCGGTTACGCAGTTAAGAAGTATAAAGTTGTGAACCATTCTCAATCGTGCATCCTTAGGCAGGGTATCCGCTCTAGGCTTTAGGGGAACCTTAGTTCTTACACCCCATTCCGTGTCACATCTAAAAATCAACCCCGCTTCTTCCATTTTAGGTATCAGTCTTAGACAGAAAGCTATTTCCTCTTCGGTATAAAGAGGTATACATACTCAATGAGGAACTGCACCAGGCATCAGTTTCATTGCATGTTCAATTAGATCTGTCTAACTGATTTGAAGTAGATCGGTTTCTAAAACATCTTGCCAGGTATATAGCATGCATGTAGCCTTAGTCCTCTGCATAGGTGTTAACTGCTCTCCCACCAGCAAGGAAGTCGACTGAAACCATTTTTCTACTTCCTTATCTGGCACTGATCCTTCGTCCTGTATTTCTCTTTTGACTGGCCAGTAACTCGTTGGAAATAACTGTGCCTTATTCCTCATTAGGGCTGTTGTAGTCATCACCTGTAAGTATTCCCTCCTTGGTATAGTATTTGCTCACTGATGTGATATTTTCTCTGCTCTAGTATTTTCCTCTTCGTTTCTTTCTCTTTTCTCGTCACTCAAGTCCCCATTTATACAAAACTCATATTTTCTTTCCTTAGCCTGCTTGCTTATATCCTGCCCATCGTCATTCTTATCACTGTTTTCTTCCATCCACTCTCCAACAAAGAACCCGCTACTTTCCACAGCTATCACTCCCGGGTCATAAGTGCATCGCCTTGTCCCCTGATACCAAGATGATGCCACTAGTTTCCCTTACCTGAGTTCTCATCTTTATCATTCTTCCAGTGATCGAGTTCATTGAGTAGAGTCTCAATTGCGTCCTCTGCTTCTTCATCATCTACATCACAAAATGGGTAGCCCTCAGTATTTTCCATTTTAACTCCAGCAGTTCCAATCGATACACTTGGGACTTTACCGCGAACTCTATCGCTCCCTTCTATAAACAGAGCTCTCATGTTATGATACTTGACCACCTTCACTCTTTTTAACCAGCGACGTGAATGTAACAACTGGTAAGTCTGGGAGACTGCAACCTCGTAGGCCTTAATTCTAGCAAGAACTCCAGCCACAACAATGTCAAGCCAAACATAATTCTTTAGGATAACAAGATGGTTGTCTGCAAGTCTGATCTCTAATCCTGAGATGGGAAATCTTTCCAAACCAAGTTTATCCACCAGCTGGGTCGAAATGAAATCCAACATTGTACCTGCATCGACAAGAACCTCTGAAACTTTGAAGTTTCCGATCCAAACTTCAATGTAGAGACCTTCAATATTGTTATCCAATCCCGGGGGTGCCTCACTAGTAACTTCACCACCTTCAACAAACTTCATAGAATGGAGTGAGATCAGATAACTTAGTTCCTTGGAAGTTGTAGAAACCTTCTTCCTAGTACAGGGTACTGAAGAACGTAAAAGCTCGGCAAGGTCTCTCCGAAGTCTTGGAGAACAGTCTAGCAATTGCTGAAGTGTGATTTTTAACCCTGGAGCTGGCCCATTCAATGCATCCTGGATAATAAAAAACACTTGACCCTTCATCCAATTAATTAGAGCGATAGTCCCCTTCTGATTTTGACTTTTTGTGAGTTTTGCTGCCGACTGTTGAAACCTTACCGCAATCTGCTCCTCAATCTCATTCTCTTCACCCACAATCTCCCTCTCTATCTCCTGATTCCTACCCCCATTACTTACTACATTTTCTTCCTCTTGTTCAACTATGTTATCTTCATCTGGAAGAGCCATAATCTCAGCTCCTCTCTGATGGGCTAAGGGGTTTCTTGTGGGCCTTAATAACCTTCTTGGTTGAGAGCTCTCTCCCACTTCTCCCATCCGACGTAAAGCTTTAGTAGCCCTCTGCTGTCTCAATTCTGCCTCCACTTCAGCATCTTCAATCCGAGCTCACTCCTCAGCTAGGGCATTCTCAAAGATAGTATGAACTGCTGGAATCCTTGCAGCAACTACATATGCATTTCCCAATCCACTCATAGTAACCATGTAAGATCTAATACAAGAAACTTGAGCTGGTGTAGCTGCAGGTGTAGATCCTCTCTCTAGAGAAAGGTGGGATAAAATCGCACGAGGAGTAACTTCTACCGTGTTTGTACCAGACAAGAGGGGTTTTTCTGATCGTCGGCCTGGTAATCGAAACTCCCGCTCCGCTAGCTCTCTCTCTCTACGAACTCGATCCCTAACCTGGTGTTGTTCACAGGTAGTCAGTAGTGAGTTAGTACATCTATCGGAATAGTGACCACAAGTTCCACAGTTAAAACAGGTAATTCGCGAGTTGCTTCTCCTTGTACTGTTGAAGCTGCCTTGTCCACTATAGTGGTTATCGGTTGATCGACCTACGGAAGCCTCGTATGCAGTCATCAACGTATTAAATTGTTCCTGAGTTCGTGGTGGCAAACCGGGAGAAGTACCTATAGTGACAGGGGGAACATTAGCTTTGCCTATAGTATTTACTGGCGGGTAAACAGGTGCAGAATAAAGAGAAGAGATCGGAGATTCTAAGTCTTGTCCTTTTTGGTCAGGCCTAAATGGATCAGGCTCTCCGATTTCTTGAAAGGAGAACTTCACCATACTAAGAGCTTGGATAAAAGAAAAATTAGGTGAGTTTTTCAAGTCAAAAGTAACCCTCTGGTGTTTTTCTTCGTCTAGCATTCCCTTGATAAATGCAATAGCGAAGAGAGAGTCCATGTCCTTAGGAATTTTCCTAGACAACATTTTCACTCAGTGGACATAGTCTCGAATGTGCTCGTTTTCATTCTGATGTAATGAGAGCATTTCATTCTGCACTGTAAAGAGAGAAGAAGCCTGCAAAGCCTTCACTCTATATCTCTCCTTAAAATTATGGACTATCTTCTCATAATTCTTCTTATTAGCTTCTGGTAGTACGTAGTACCACCGGTGCCAAGCATCACCATCTCTCTCCAAATTCTGTCTGAAAAGGTAGATCTTGAACTTGTTAGTTGCTTCACTTATTTCAGGAGATATTGTGAGATCGCAGGAAAGGGCAGCAGTTTCGATATCATCGAGATATTCTTCAACATTCTCTCCTTGGTCAGTATTCCCCTCATTAAACGCAGTGATCTTTATCAGGGTAGACATCCTGCTTGTTAGTGTAGACAAAAGCCTATTACAAGAAATCAGAGATCAGGTTAAAATTTCTGGTTTTCCACTCTAAGTGAGAGACGGTGGAGGAAAAAGAAAACAATACGGGACCAGAGGTGAAGAACCACCGGAAAGATCTCAAGATCGACAATGTAGCTCCAAATTTATATCGAATGCCCGGCTGTAGATAGGCAATTGTTTCTTTTTCAGTTTGACTATTTTCGAAGTAAACTTGTCTTTTAAGTGAAAATAAAAAGGGAGAAGGCAAACTTAACAGTAGCAGTCTCTCTAGTATGATAGCTAGAGAATCAATTTCAGAGCACCAAATGAGACAATGATTTTCATTCGGGAATACGATAATCTCCGTAGAGAGATGGTAGCAAAGAAACAAACAAAGACAAGCAGGAAACCAGGAATGATATCACGATCAGGAAAGGAACGGTCTCAATTGTCGGCAATCACCGCTCACATAAGAGGACTCGTAAATCAAGTCAATGACAATGATAAACAAACAAACAAACCGAAAAAAAGGAAGAAAACTATCGATTGCGGATAAGAGAGTGGAGTTGTCTCCACATATTGTTGTTCCCGGCTCCATTGCCTGTTGATCCCGTCCCTTATTCCCCACGATCCAAGCCAGTGATTAGTAATCCCTTTCCACCTTACTATGTAACTAGCTAGCTCCAGGCCCCATTCTGTATGTAAAAATAAAAAAAAACTAAACTAATTAATGCTAAGCCAATTTATCACCCCACACTACCTGAGTCCACTACTCAGAGCTGATCAGGTGAAGCTGGAGTTATTGTACTTACCTTTACTGCAAGAGCATACCCGTCTGAGGTTGCCATTGATACATAACCTGTATCAGCCGAACTCGTCACTCATTTATTCAGCTCTCTTAGTTGCTCTCTCATTTGGGATCTGGCACTTCCTTCTCTATTTAGAGTGAGATATTCACTTTGCCAATAACCTTCTATACCACAATTCCAGCAGTTCATTCCTCTGCCTGCCCATGTACTACTCCTATAACCTCCTGCTCTATGTCTCACTTTCCAAGGTGGGTGGCTGGAGTCACACCTACCATGATATGCTACTCTCCCTCATCCGCTTCTGGGTGCTATCCAAGATGGGAATCTGATAGTAGTGTTCAAGGTTCGATGGTTTACTGCATGCCTGACAGTCAGTGCACTACCAATGGTTGTAGGAGTGTTTGCAGATGTATTGTCCCCTAGGTAAGACTGAAGTGTTTTTCTCTCTCAAGAAGTCTTTGAATTAGGCTCTCAATTGTACGTTCATCTTGTTGTTCCATAAAGATATTTAGATTGTTGTTATAGCTCTTAGGTAGGATAGAGAGTAGATGTGCCTTAAAGGTTTCTTCGGTAATAGCATTATCAGTTTCAGCTAATGTCTTCCTGTATCTTAGGGGTAAGGCAGTGTAGTTCTCAATTTTTTGTCCAGATTGTACATGGGATTGATTAAAACCTCTGCAGACTTCTAGTTGAACCGCATGGGAGTTGTTACTATCAAACATCTCTTTTAGCCTATCCCACCTAGCTCTAGCTCCAGGAACATGCTCCATATGTTCTTGAGGAATCATCATGCGCAAATTATAGATGATGGCTAACGCCTTGCTTTCATGGATAATCCAATCAGAATACTATTGAATTTGCTGCACTAGTACCTTAGGCTCTTCACCCAGTGTAATTGTGAGGGCATTTTCGGCATAAAGAAATATTTAGATGCTATGGGCCCATTGATGATAGTTGAAGCTGGTAAGCTTCACTGTACTGCCATAATTGGTTCAGTAGAAACCATCAGTTTGACTTTAGATTATTTCAGAAAAAAGTTCTGATTTTATTGTATCAAAATAAAAGAATTGAGAATAGAAAAATCGTTAGATAATTTTTCAGAGAGAGTAAATGTTCTCCAGCCTGAGTGCGGGATTATAACCTGTTGAAACATTGGTGTTTTTTTTACTGCTATGGGGAGGTCCCCACTACTTATTGAAAGTAAATACACTTTAACATGACATCCGATATATGTTCTCTATTTCATCATACTTCGTTACTGTGACTGCCCTCTCACCGCATGACTTACTCAACATGAAAAGTACTCCAATAGACCCAAATTGTTCTCCAATTGATGAAATAATTAGTTTCATCCCTGAGTCATATCTGCAGAAGTAGTTATAGATACAATCTTCCTAGCTCGCCTACTTTAAACCTTAATAACTCGTACTCCAACTTCTGAATATGTTCCAGATTACTTCCTACTAATTTGCAGGAAGCAATTCTGAACATTTAACCTATAGTCACTTGGTCCATAGCCAGTAGCTGTTATAGGTAACTGTGCTTTGGTGGATGTTCAGTTTTGGTAATCATTTCCACCATCACTAAACATTTTCTGACCAGTTATCATACTCTGAAAAGTAAATTAGCTTTTTTGGTCATGCATCTTAGGAGTTCTAGACTCTTTTAATCATCATAGAAAGGATAAGAATGTGTTAGCCCTTGGTGGAAATCCTGTAATATTCAGTATCATATCTTTATGCAGAAGCGCCTAGATACTGACTGCAAATACCAAATATATCTTATCTTTGAAGCCTAGTTACACTCTGGGTAGTTGATGGATATACTCCATTCCACTTCCCACACCTTGCCAAAGGGCTCTTCTCATATACCCTGCAAAAATGTTCTGGTCTGACTGATCGTAGTGACCTATACGGTGTTATTTTGACACCTTTACTTTTATGGCATTCTAGTCACATGACACAATTAAGATAAATGTATATGATGACATGTGTACCTAATAACTGGACCAGTAAAGGATGTTGAAGAGCAGAGATTCCGATTCTCAGCCAGGTTATCCCACTTATAGTGATTTCGAGTTATCAGATCTTCATCCTGCTAACAATATAATATATTGTCAAGGTATTCCTGTAGCAATTTAAGTTATTTATTGGACAGTGGATAAATGGGTCACCAAGAGGAATTGTCTCGCTCAACTAGTTTTCTTTCATGAATGAAAGTTCTCCTCATTGCTAATTCTGCCATGCTCTTCAGTAGAAATAACTTCTTGAATTTCCACTAGTAATTTGGGTAAGTGTCACGAACATGGCTTAGCATGGAAAAGGCTTTTCACGTGACACATGGTTATGAGTCACAGGTATGTTATAGTTTTGCACATATGACTCATTCGGGTTATATGATTTGTTATGTGTGGGATTTGTGATGCTTTCACACATGGCTCAAGTATGAGTCATGGGACGTGTGCATGGTGAGTATGCCTTACGGGTGTGCACTGTGGGTAAGCCCTGTGCATATGATTTATGTTTCACACATGACCTCGCTATGAGGTCATGGGTTTCGAGCATGTAATCACTTGAGTCACATGACTAGTTTGTTATGATTTGGTTTCGCACATGTGACCACTTTAGGTCACATGACTACAAGCGGGAAGAATACTATATAAGTAGGCCGAGGCGGCCGAGGAAGATAGGTTCTTCACGCTTTGTTCTAAGTACTTTTCCTCGTCCTTGCCGTCGCTTCGCCTCGAGCGTTTCTTTTGCCATCATGATGGGCCTTGATGCCTTTGATTCTGGGGGAGATATCTGAGTTCGCTCAGTAGTTCCTGGGGTCTTTAGTATTGAGGTCTGTTAGGCGTTGGGTGGCGGATAACTTGTTTACGTCTCGTTTCGTTGGACTGGTTATCTCACGATACTAGCACTTCGAGCACTCATCACGGTCGCATACAAGCCCCTTTCGGTAAAATGTCTACGGCTTCCTGTCTATCGTCTACTCGCAGGTTTCGCGTTCGATTGGGGGGATTGAACATTGTGTTTGGGGGGATCACCCGTGTCGTTCTTTGGGCCAGCTCATGTCTTTTGTTGTGTTTTAACGGAGTCCTTAGTTCATGCGATACAAAACGCCCTTGGGTTAGACTGATGACCTTCCCAAGTATCAACTCGTCGTACCGGCCGCATCATTTTCTCAAGGGAGGGGGCCTTACCGGCCCCTCCCTGCCTCGTTACTTTATGTTTCTACAGTCGGAATCCTACGATGTTGTTTATCACCGTTCCCTTGGAAGTTTTGTCCTTGCGGCATATACGGTGGTTCAGTCAGGTGTTACCTCCTAGCTATGGTGGGGATGGCTTTGACCCTGAAAAACCCTACCCCTTGGAGTGGTTTTTCTTTGCTGCCTGGGGTGGTGTGGGACGATTGGCTGCCAGGCAATCGCGTTGTCTGTGCGTCTGGGTGGTTCAGTTGTGGTCTGTGGTTGGCGGCTTCACCCATTGCAAGTGGGGCCTACCTTCCGTTTGTCTGCTTCTGTTCATTCGCCCTTCCCCATCTTGTCGCGTCAGTTGGGGATGCCTCTTGCCCGTTGTTCGGTCCGTGCCTGTTGCCGGACCTGTGGGGCTGGCTTTGGCTGGCTCTGCTTACTCTTCCTGACTCGGTTGGATTTCGGTTCGGCTGGGTTGGATAGTGTGGCCGGTACCTGTGCCTTCGGGTGTGGGTGCTGCCTCCTTTGTGGCTGCCGGCTGTGGCTGGTGGGCCCTCCTCGGCTATATGGTGCTGGGGGTTGGGGCTCTGTTTGTGTGGCCAAGATCAATGGCTGCCTGGCGGGGCTGGGTATTAGCTGTCCTGTGGCCATCGGATGGTTGTTCTGTCTGAGGGGCTGGGGGGGCTGGATGGGCTCTGTGGCGTCTGGTGTGTGGGGCTTGGGGGGGGCTGATTGGGGGGGGAGAGGCACCTGGGAGCACCGGTCAGGCATGCGTCAGGTTGGGCGATGTCTAATTAAGTGTTTCCGACCTGATGGGACATTGGGTGAAGCTGCTGAGTGCTGTAAAGCTCCTCGGTGACCCGGATGGTTGATGGCCACCTGTGCAGATAGTGGGTTGCAACCACCTGGTTGGACTTGTTTGAGTTCTGCGTGCTGGGTTTTGTGGAGTTTGTTTGGTTTCTTTGGTTTGGCAATGGGCATGGCTGGTGGGGGCAAGGCACCATGGGTGGGAGATAGGCCCCACTGACAATTTCGGTCTGTCACTACCTCTATGTATTTCCTATGTTTATGAGTTTGTTTTTGGGGGACAGGCATCAGGTACAGGTCCTCCTCACTATTACGCTCTCCGGAGGCACTTGGCAAAGTGGGTTCATAGGGTCGACGGCCTGGTATGCGGATGCGAGAGGTGGACATGTTGGTCACCTCCTCTCTGCCATTGTATCGCCTGTAGTTTATAATTATTTTGGTTTGTTGTTGGTTTTCTACTGTGGTGGAGGTGTTGCGGGACGGTATTTAGACCGGGTGGTAGTGGTTTTAATTTGGTTGGACGAGGAACCTGGTTGCGTTGGTCTCTTACTCGGCTTCGGCTACGTTTGGTGCTGGTTGGCTTCATACCAGAGGGGCTACGGACTTGGACCGGGGCGGGCGCTGGGTTGTTTGATAGTTTTGTAATTAGTTTCCGTGCGGGCATGACTCGGGGATGGTAGGTGCGGGACCATAGACTTAGTTAGCCTAGGATTAGTGGTATGCCGGTTAGCGGTATCCCTGTGCCGGCGGGGGCTCGTCGTATGCCAGTGTTGGCGGTACGAGTTTAAATAAAAATTAGATTGACTTCTAAGTACTTTTCCTACTTATTACTTTAACAAATATAAAACATATTTACGATCTTTATCTTTATTGCACCGTTATTGTTACACCAAGAAAGGTCCTTCAGGAAGACGAGTTAGAGAAAGCTTACGATAGGTGTTCCCGATAGAAGACAAAGGTCTTGTACTATCGGTAACGTAGGCAGAGGCCTAGAACTATCATAAAACACAGAAAGAAGAAGATAGGAAGAGAAGTATCGTTCCCCGTCGCCAAGAACTAACTAACTAAAGAGGGATCGTTACAGTAAGACTGGAAATTCATCTAGTTTGGATCATCAACTATTCTGATCTATCCGATCTGAATAGCTTTCTCCTTCCAAGCCACTGTCTCATCTTATACAAACCTATCTGTAATTCCTTTATTTTATTTTTTAACCTAAATCTTAAAATTATGGATCTTGAATTCCTCTTTAATAGCTTTTACAAATTGAATGGGAGGTGTTCTGATTAGCACCACCTGAAAAAAATTATTATTCTATAGTCACTCACTGCTTCAATTTTGCATGCAACTTCGGACAAGTACTTATTTTACCTAATGTAAAGCCAAACAAGACTCCTATAAATCTTCCTCCCAATAGAAATGATAACTCATCAATGACTTGAATGTGGACCCCATTTGGCCTCTCCATATACAGAATTTTCTATTCCTTTTTGAGTTCCTTATTAATCAGTAACATATTAAATTCTGAATCTAGTTGTACTCGTAATTTGTAGGGCTATCTTTTCAGATTCACAATTTGGATATATGCGTGGCCTACAGGATTGCTATATCTTGTAGGTTTTAGTACACCAAACACTCCTCTCTTAGGTTGAGGAGTTGAATTATCATTCTGTTAAGTTGACATTTCAGATATTTGATCCCAACTAGGATATTTGTTACTCACCCATACTGTTTCAGCTATTGAGGTCTTCTCAGACAAATTAGTTTTCTTAGTATGTTGGGCCACTCACTACTAGTGCTCTTTACACATTGCTAAGAGATTTCTATCCCTTCCACTTTTACTTCCTGTAGAACCAATCTTGTGCATCTTTTCTATCCTCCAAATATCGTGAATAACAAAAGCCAGGTATATAGAGCTGATTGGCTGTATTTTTGATAATCTTTCCTGTCTTCTTATCTACTCACACTTAACTATTGACAGTGTCTGTATTTTATCGGGTACCTTTTTGATACCAGTATAGCACCTCAGAGGTAGTATCTAAAAGTGAGGTCTAGAGCTCTTATACAGTACCTATTCCAATATAGGTTAAACATATTCTGTACTCATCTCTCAAGGTCTTCATCATTGCCCTACAGTCGCTCCCTAATCGGTACTAGTAGAGCTGTCTGTTTTCTATCTAGGTTTTAGTCCTTAGCAGAGATCTTTCAAATTTCATGTTACTTTACTGACTATACCAACAATCTTGCATCAGGCCATATGCCTGACTACCCCAACAATCATGCATCACGTCATTCAGACCAAATTTGCAATACTTCCTCAAAGAGCACAGAGGTACCACCAATGAATAAATTACTCTTTATTAAATCCTATTACTTTTCAGCATGGAAGATTTGTGTTCTCCTACTCAGGTTAAAATTGCTGAATTGGTTCCCCTACTTCAATACTCCCTTGTTATTGATTTCAATTCCTAGAAAATATATTTCTTCTAAACTCCTCAAACACCATAGTGGTTAGTAATATTACAATAACCTAAGTCACTGCCTTACCTTCTCCTAGTTCCCCAGACTGGTTTGTTTGGAGAACTAAGAAGGCAGGAATATTTCTAGAACAGTGAGCTATTGCCACTATTCTGGAGCTTAGTCCCTAGATTGGACAATCTTCTACCCTCTTTCTAGATACCTTAATTTGTCCCTAACTGGTTTTATAATCATCACTTTTTTCACAATGAACACAATTTTGCATATTCTTCGTTTTGTCCATTGTTAATAGAGGAATCCTGTCATGAGCATTTTTGAATTTTGGATGTATTAACTTCATTATCCCTCTAGATCTTTTTGCTAGTTTTTGTGATTCTGATTCTTACTTCTAGTTGATAGAAGAGGAACTGCCTCCTTTGATATGAGTCATCTTCTTTTTTAATTTTAAGTTACTCTTTTCTGTAGGATTCCTACCAGAGAATCATTTGCCCAGTTTCTATATTCCCCCAACTTTCTAGTCCTGCTGTAGTTGTTCCTCCTCATCCCTGCCTACTTCTCACACTAGGTACTCCCATGCTAAGTTAGTATCATGGGTAATTAGGGATGGTTGCTATCATATTTTGAAAGATAGTTTTTTATCTAGCACCTTATACTATGCTGGTATAGTGAGACTGCACAAAGTACAATTACAGTTAGCTAAAGGTATGTCCATATCAGAGTCAAGAGACTACAGCAGTAGGAATAGTGGTAGACTATAGTCTACTGAGTAGAGGTACTATTAGTTAGGTACCTTAGTGGGAGATGTTATACCATACTAAAATGTATACAGGTACTTGTAAGGAGTGGTGTTTACCCTACCTGGTAGGGTAACCTAAGTAGTGCATTTGGAAGTTACATGGAATTGCACGACAGTAAGTATAGGTAGAGTTACCCCACCTTCATACCAGAGTTACCCTGCCTTAGGCTCTACATTGCTCTACTATTGAGCCAAGTTACCTGACCTTGAAAGTAACTTGTTATGCAGGGCTTGGTGGGAAGTTGCTAGATTCATTCCCATGTAAAACTAAATCTCAGGTATGAATCTCAAGTAGTGCCAATCACTCCTGCACAGCTAGTAGAGCTCCAAACAAGCTGTAACTTGCAGGTATGGTGTCTAACACCCTGCCCCGGCCCCATCATAAGTCCCTAGTGTTATGGACTACAATCTTGAGAGCTAGTAGAACTCTAGTAATAGTCTACTAGTGGAGACACTCATGTAACACCGTATATTCTCATGGTATCTGATCAACTGAAGGCAGTACATAGGATATGTTAAAAGGTAGAGGAGACCCAGGGGAATGATCGCCAGGTTGTTTCATGCATGAGGGACCAGACCTGACAGAGTAATACGACTTTGAAATTAAAGATTGTAAGTAAAATTACCAGAGGCCTAGAGGCAAGAAAACAGAAGTCTATTGCCCCAAAAGTGTAATAGTATAAGAGAATTGTTAAGGACTCTAAGACCCTAGTCCGAGGTCATGATAAGAGTTACTTCTAGAAGGGTTTACTGTGAGTAGCACCTTAAGGTAGTCAACCTTCAGAGGGGTCAATCGGGAGAGCTATGTGGCCCTTATCTAGAATAATAATATGAAATATAGTAAAACCAGATAGATGTTCAGGGGCTGCAGATACTTGTAGCAGTCTAAGTGTATATTAAAAGATAGTTCCACAGTTGATATCACATCTGCTCAGGCATGACAGCTTGCCACTAACTTGTCTGCGATGAGAAGGGTTTTTAGTTCTGCAGTTACATTATAGATGCAGCAGCTAAAACACTTCTATCAGATAAACATTCACAAACTACAGAGTAGTCTAGTTCGCTATGGAGGATCTTTTATCCGACCTGAGGAGGTTAGCAAGACAGCTCAAGGGAGTTGGGTGCTCATAAATGCAGAGTAGTGATAGGAAGCAACTGGTCATATTTGAAAGTTACTTAAGTAGATGCAAGTTGTCCTCTACTATGGTAATCAACTACCTCTTGAGTTCAGAACTTGATTGAGTAAAGCTGTAGCTTAATCATATTAAGTTTTACTGTTTTGTTTCTTCAAACTCTACTGCTGAGACTTTGAAATTTTATTATATTTATTCCCTAAAGAATTCATCGCGGTACAATCGTAACCTTCAAATCCATCTTGCTAGAGGTAGTTCCAGTTACAGCTGGTCCTGTTAGTCGGTCATAGAGGTTTAGATTGGGCATGGTATACATAAAAGTCTAAATATATTGTTCTTACATTCATCTGTTTCCATATCTCATAGGGCCTTACATCCATCCTTAAGTGGCACATACTGACTAGTAAACCCATGCCGAAAGCGAGTCTATGAGAGCCTGGCAGAGTGTTATTCTTCTCCTTGGAGGCTATCCATTGCCGGTTAATACTATATAGTTATCAGGCTAACCTGTTTACACATTATTCTCCTGGAGCTAGGTAACCTGTTTTCCATTATATTCCAGCATCCTGTGTCTTTGTTTAAAGTAGTCCATGTATCATGTTAACCAATAGTAGACCCTCTCACTTGATATTGCTTTGAAAAAGGCCAGTGAGTCTGCCTGTCACTTGACTGTTTGTAGTAATACTACTACAAACATATTGGCTACTCCATGTTCTTTGGAAGTTAATCCCCTTCTGAATCTGGATGGTCCTCCTCTACATCTTCCTCCTTTTCCTTCGTTATTCTCATTATTACTCCTATTATCCTGGTTATTGCCCAGTACTATTAGATTATGGGAGAAGTCTCCCCAAGTTTATCCCTTTCTTCTACATCTTCTCATTCTATGGGAACTGACTCCAACATAGCTTGTTCACTTTGGATGGTACTATCTAGTGCTTTGATCTTGTTGAACAATAAAGCTAAGGTAACTGATATATAGATTTGATTCCTTTAAATAGTAAAGGTGAAGTCTAGGTACCTTTTTACAAAGTATTCCATTCAATAAGCCAGATTAGATATTTCTGTTTGAATTGCTTGATTCTCTTGTGTCTGTTGTTCTCTAAACTCCTGGAATATTCGCTCTAATACGTGTTCCCATTCTAGAGCTTCTAACTGCAGTTGAGTCATCCCCCACTCATGATGCTCTTACCGTGCATCTTGCTCTGCCAACTTCAATTCAATTTCTCAGATTATCTTTTCTTAAACTTCTCAAATGTTTGCTTCTGCTAAAGTACACTGATGTAACATAATCGCTTTGTCATTTTCTTAGATATCATGTCCCTTCAATAATTGTTGTTGGACTTCTATCAGCACTGATACATTGACCTGTAAGATAGCTGATAGGATGTTAAAGGCAATATTAGCAGCATCAATACTTGTCAAACTATACTATCATATTTGCCCTACAACTATTCCTACCCTAGCAGTAAACCTGACAGGGTCCACTGCATGGGTATTATGACAAGGTATAGCAGAACTTGAAAAGAGAAAGAGAGCTCTTGAAGTTGTCGGAATACTAGGAGTTTTGACTGCTGGTCCTCCAAAACATTTTCCATAGGTAGGACAGAGAGAGGACAAATGGCTAAAAGGGGTAGAGTTATCATCTCCTAAGATATCTAGTTGTTCTTCCTGGGCTTTCTGCTTAGGAGGTTGAGATATCTCTTTCACTTGCTTACGTGCTTCTTCCCTTACTTGTAACTAGGCTAAGAAGCCCCATTTTTAAGAGGCTTCCATTGGTGTAGATAGATAACTGCATACTTGGTGTCCTAACTAGGTTGTATGGTGGGGTGGTAGGTAGAGAGAGTTGGGAACATGCACATCTAACAATTATCAGTTAGGCAGAATCAATTTGTATCGACTCAGAATCATCTAGGGAAATTAAGATTTGTTTCATAGATTGAGATTTGTCTAAAAAGTCTCAAAGAGTTATTCGTTTAGTTTATAGCTACTAAGAGTAATGTAAAACAGAATAGATATGTAAAAACAAAGTTATATTATTAAGGTCTCTTCTCCACTGCTTGATGATATCTAAAGGCCTGAAAGGGACTTTAATATTTATATTTCACATTTGAGTGTTCATGGACTAGATCTATCTCTCATACAAATTATATATCTCTGTAACTATAATTCGCAATGTCAGGTATTCTCCTAAAGTGTGAATCTCAGGAGACCCTGAAAACTATCACAACCTATTCAGTAATTACTATTTTATCAATTTGGAACTGTACCATTTCCAATAGTCATTATCCGACCTTCAACACCATTTGACTTCTGGTCTAGTTCTCAAGTCGGCCTGTATTGGCCCCAACAATCTTCCTTATTGATGAAATAATCACTTTCATCTATGGGACATGTCTGCAGGAGTTGTCTGATAAGCAAGCTTTCTAGGTTGCCAGATTTAAATCTTCATAACTTCTGATTTAATCTACAGATATTTTCCAGATAACTTCTAATTGATTTGTAGGAAGTTATTCTACTAGATTGATAGATAATCCCTCCATCAGCAACTTCTAGTTGTCTAGCTAGTAGGGCTTTGGTTATTATTTACTACTGATAATAGTTTCCGCAACTAGAGCCCATTTCCTGACCTAGTTATAACACTTTGTATAGTCCATTGTCTTCTTCTGTAGTACTTCCTAGGTATTCTTGACTCTTCTAATCGTCATAAAATTGATGAAAATCTGCTCACTCTTCATAGAGATCCTCTATCATTTAATATCATATCTTTGTATGAACATGTCTCATTACTTATAGTGCATGCTAAAGATGTCCCATTTTAGAATCCTAGGGACTCTCTAAGTAGTTAATGGATTTACTCGCTTCCACTTTCCTGGCCTAGCCATGGCTCCCCTCTCCTTTGATTTGTGAACAGGATCCTGTCAGATGGACAGTAGCAATATACATACTATTATTCTGATATCTTTAATTCTGCGGCATTGTTACAGGACGTAACTAAGATAAATATATATGATACCTTGAGAGCCCTCTAAGTGGGCCAGAGGGGGGTGTTGGAGACCAGAGATTCCGACCCCCAGTGGGGTTACACTACTTATGCTGGTTCCTAGATATCAAATTCCTTTACTCCTAACACTTCCTCTTCTCACCATACCCATAGCCCAGCCAAAGAAATCAAACTAACACCATGATACCTAACTCAGAAGCCCAGCCAAGCTTAAGCTAAGAGTCACATCCTGCTATCCAAACAGGTGGCTATTAGTACAATTCCTTTACCTTACTCAGCAGTCACTAGCAGCTGAAAGTACTTAATTTGAGGTCTCCCAAGTTGACATATCCATGACCAGTCCTTACTAGAGCCTTGCCCTACCAGCCCCACTCCAACCATACTACCAGGCTGGAAGTCACAGCATCCACCCAGCCCCCTTAGCCCTACAGGCAGCAAGCAACATATGATCTACTGGACAGCATATAACTAGCCACAATGGGTGACCATTGTCTCGCTACACCTCTACAGCCCAGACCCTCAACACTAAGCAGCCAGAGACACCCAATAGCCAAAGCCAAGAGCTAAGATAAGCGAAGCCACATGAAGGTAGCTACCACCACCAGCCAGCCAAGGGCTGATAAAACAAGTAGGTAAAGACACCCTAACTGGTACTTCAGAGAGGTGCCGCCTGGATAGGAAACAAGACAAATAGAAGGTGGTAGGTCCCACTTGCAATAGCTGTAACTGCCAACTACCATTTGTAACCACCCCAAACCCTGCACATGACCAAGTATAGCCCAGTAACCAATACTCCAAATGCCCAGAACACATGGGATGCGGGCAACTGAACCTTTGCGTCACTGACAGGATGCACCACTGACACATCTGACATAGGGTTCTTTTTTTTTGCTGATGACGATTTAGTTTTTCAACTCATAATTCAGCTCTATCTCAGTCAGGTCAACTCAAATATAATCTTGTAGAACTAAGACGAATAATTAAAAGTTAGTGATATGAAATTATTAATTGTGGTTTTAAACCCGAATTTCCTATCCAAATACACATTAAAACAATTCGGCTATTATATTAACTTTTACTATTTCCCCAGGAACAATTCTTGCAGAGAATATGCTCAAATCTCAGGACTTTGTCACTGGTATACTCTTGATAAAAGTGATGACCATTTGACTCATTTCTTTCGTCCATTCATGACTTTTCAGGCACTCTTAGTATCATACAGCCCCGGAGGAAGACTCTAGCGAACCTGCGCACCAGTTTTTGGTAGATGCTGGATTCCGAGGCTGAAACCCGTGTCATTACCCGTCCCCGAACAGCCTATCCGTACCGTAGGACAACGGATGATATCATACTCGAGTGCAGTACCGGTACAGTACCCAGATTGAACCCCAACGCCACTTCGACCCCCACCCCCAACTCCAGGCCGCATGTGACTACGGACGTGAAAGGCTTCTAGTTTGCAGAACTTGCGTCGCTGCCTTTTACCTTCCACCCACCACCACCTTGCCTTAACCCACGTTTCCCTCTCTACTTTACTTGTACTCGTACGAGTACTGACGCCCACACTTTTATTTTATTTGGCATGCCTAGGACCAGCACCACTGCGCATTCTCACACTAACAAAGCAGCTACCATGTCTCTCCTACCGGAGCTTCTTCTTACAGTGCTCTTCGGAGCACAGGCCAGCTTCACTCATCCTGGAATTATCCTTCCGTCGAAGGAATTACTGGGCGACTCGGAATTGAAAGCGATAATTAAGAGGACCCAGAAGAGTCGGGATGCTAGGTACGCTCCTACTCTGTCCCGGATTGTTGGACATTAATTGCTTCTTTCGCCCTAGCTGTGTTGGGGAGTCTACTGACTGCTCTTTCTCTTTCCTTTCTGCAGAGAAGTTTTGGGATTCTCGCCTAGGATATGGGAGGCCTTAACCGAAACACTTCGGGCCGGGAATGATCAATTGGCTGCTAATAAATATAACCTGGTGCCCCGAGTACGTGACTTGGTGATACTTGGGAGGAATCTTCTTGCGACCAAGGAAAAGGCTCAGAATTATGCTTCGTAAGATCTCTTCATTAATCTCCATTTGGGAATGGAATCTCTCACTAATTTGTTTTGATTCTCCAGAGACGAGGGATTTGAAGCCGAAGTTCGAAGACTGCTCGATATATGTGTTGATAAAGCTAGCAAACCTATCGCGGCAAACATTGACAAGCAAGCTCATGAGGCGGAAATGCATATCAAGGGAAACTGTACGTACCAGTTCCCTCATCAGTTCTTAATCTTCTACCAGTGGGCAATACCAGTATATTAACAATAATATTTTAGACAAGAAAGTCATGATCACTACACTCCAATTTCTCAACAATCTCATGAGCCAAAATGAAACTCGCAAGCTGCACGTCTGGCTTCACATGTTTGGTACCCCCGCTGCGTCTGCTCCCCTGAATCCAGTCGTACAGGCAAAGGCTTCTCAGAAACCTAAAGGAAAGAATTCCCCGGCAAATAGACCTTCGCCCGGCTCTGGTGTAGGCATTGCTGGCTCAGGTGCGCTTGGCACGACGCAATCACATAAGGAGACAGTAGCCAAGTGTAGCTTTTTATCCGCTGGCTTCAATGCCAAATATTACAAACCTGGGTTTCTTACCGAAGTACCTCGGTTACTCCAACCAGATGAAATCCAGCCTTTGCCTATGATGCTCCAGAATGGGGTAGCGCCATTGGAAGGAACGGATCGTGCAATGCAAGCTGTTAGGTGTAAGTTGATGTTGGCCCAGGGCTATGGACGCAGCCTGCTACGAGAGATTCTTGTCTTCCTTGGAGCTTGGGAGGTTGATGAAGATGACCTTTGCTTCAAAATGATGTGAGTTGTTTGAGTCAAATCTTCTGGCTCCTAGATAGCTAACCGACGTCCAACCGCAGGACGCAAGTCACCGAAGCTATCCTTCTCAATGGCCTAATACCATATGCATTTGAATCTTTTAGAGAGTAAACTCGCCCTGCAATACTGTTTTAGTCTCTACTGATGGTGTCTCCCAACATAGTGAGAAAGACATTGTTACTCCAGCCCAGTCAGTGCTCCTGAAGCTCCTAGCTTCTGTTTATAGACAGCCAGAAACCGGGAGAGACCACAATACAAATTCCTCAACCCATTCCCTTAGCATCTCCGCTCCGTCGATTTTATCGGAGTCACTAACCTCACCTGCCTCGGACTTTAGTGAGGCCTTCGATCCCCCACCAATAATCGAAAGCTCAATACCAACATTTTTCGTTGCAGTTCTTCGCAAGCAAGTCATACCCCCGACAATCAGGATCATCAAACTTCAGGGGGCTATTCGAGAAGGCAAGGCAAAAAAGGAGACTTTCGAGCTAAGTCTGTGGGACTTAGACCGTGTCTACGAGGGGCTCTATCAATTTTTGGAACTACTGGTACTGTTTTCGGAGGATGAGGAAGCGAAAAGGGTTCTAATATCAAGCGACAAGGGGATAGTCGGAGATCTGGTGATATTCCTGAAGGAGTTGGATAAAGCTATCCCCCGCTGGGTAGCATCGAAATCAATCCCACAACCGCCATCATCATCCCCACCATCTCCAGCAGTGAAGGAAGCGGGAAAGGAGGAATCAGACAAGGTATTGAAAGTCAACGAAGCATACCGTGTGGAGCGACCATTCGACGTCTGCCCTGATGACAACTGCGCAGACGGCAGCGGTGACGAAAATGAGGGCGCAGATGGCGAAGAGCCAAACGACGATAGGGGGCTCTCTGAGCCAGAGGAGTTTACGTGGCCCCATATCAAACGGTACCTCGTCATGCTACTTAGTAGCTTCTCGTGGCAGGACAAAGCTGT
This sequence comes from Tuber melanosporum, assembly GCF_000151645.1. Classification (NCBI taxonomy): domain Eukaryota; kingdom Fungi; phylum Ascomycota; class Pezizomycetes; order Pezizales; family Tuberaceae; genus Tuber; species Tuber melanosporum. The sequence goes on along the minus strand of NW_003298804.1, from coordinate 178,392 downwards.
ACAAGACCTTGTTCGGGAGAAAGGTGGTCTACAAGCGGTGCTGAATCAATGTATGATCGACGATGACAATCCTTGTAAGTCTATTCTTTTACCCTCTAAGCTTGAGGTGGCTAAATACAAATACCAAAGTAAAAAATACTAATTCCTTATGCAGATATCCGTGAACATGCAATCCTATGCATCAGAAACCTGCTAGAGAACAACTCAGAGAACCAAAAGGTGGTAAAAGAATTGGAAGCTGTGCAAGCAATTCCCGACGAGGTTCTGGATCGTCACGGATATGAACATTACATTGATGATGCTGGGCGCGTGCAGTTGAGGAAGGTAAAGGGGAAAGGATTTTCTTCAAAATAGTTTTCCCTTGGAACTTTATTTCCCCTGCCACCTGAAATCTCTTTATTATTTTGTTTGCACAATTCGTGTTTTGGTGGTACAAACCATTATAATTTACTTGTAATGACGCTTTCCCTATCCGCGATTGGTGATTAGCTATTAGACTGAGATGTCATATTCAATTTCTACGGTTTGGGTGTCTGACCTAGAGCCATTGGGGTCATAGTTCCGCGAAAGAAGCAGGTATGATAATATTATGATATCGTAAGTGTGAAGCTCCCCAGCTATCGTGTCATCGCAAAGAAATCGGGTGTGCGAGTGATGTTTCGTGAACCGTTTATTCCCGGTGAGCTCGAATCGCTCGTATTAGACCGCATGTTCCCGTTCCGGCGTTTATGAGGGTCCCTACTAAGTCACTTCGGGAAACGGCTCACTGAGTATACAGTAGATGATATTTCTAAAAGAAACCTCGTCGTCCGCGTGTTGTGAGGTCGCAAACTGTTGAAAATGGCAGTTAAGTACCCGTAGCTGGAAACTACGGTGGCGTGCGTACCTCTCATATGAGGACGCGTAAGCAGTGAAAAGTTTTCACCTCCCTATTTCTTTTCTTTTCTTTCTTTTCTTTCCTTCCAAAAGAAGTCAACTCAACTCCACTCCACACCTCTTGTATGAAAAACTCTCCTCACTCCTCGTTCTCTACTCTTCACACACATACAATACAAGGTTCCCTCATTACCATCAGAGCCAACTCTATCCACTGCGTAAAACCCACCTTTCAGTCATTACTGTTGCAACGACAACCGGTTTTATCCTGTCTGTCTACCTCAATTTCCAACACAAACGACTAGACCTCAGAAATGTGTGATCAACCGTGATGTGCCATAGAGCTCTTGTGTTGGGACGTAAGTATTCCAAACCCGAATCTCTGCGCAACGAGCACAAAGATGCACTTTGGGGGAAGGACTTTTGGTTAGATGTGAAATTTTTCTCTGTCTCTAGAGTGTACTTTAAGGTGTGCATGTTCTTCCGATACGGGCACTGCAAAGCACAGTACTGGCGGATGGTATTGCTCATTGATGATTCTTACAGACTCAGGGTGTGTGTCGACTTCAACAGTGTCAAGTGGAGTAGAACTTTTTTTTTTGGTTGGGTTCGGTCTGGGAATTTGGCAAGATCTTGGAGATTTTGTGAAGTGTAAATCTGTGAGGGTGTTCTGGATTGTGGGATGGTGATTTAACTTGTTGCTTCAGGAATGGGGGTTTATTAACTTATTCGAATCTCCGGGAGTAGATCGAGCATAAGCTTATGAGTAGGCTTGGTATAGTCTACCGTTTGGGGTTGAGGAACACTGAGGTGGAGAGTTGGACTACCGGTATGATAAATATGATATCCCAAGTTTTGTCACCACATTTTTGTTTGGTTGCTCCCCTACACTCTCGTCCCAGCTGCCAGTAGAACTCCTCCCCGGAACTTTCTTACTTCTTCCTTCTCTTCCCCCCCCCCCCGATCGAAACAACAAGCAAGTCAGAGGGCAGGCAGAGCACCGTCCACCCCCGAGCTCCACCATTAATCAATACTTTTTCCTTATTCCCCATTTTTATTCTAAAGGCTCTGAACTAGCTGTTCAAAGGATAGCAATTCTTTCTTAAAACGGGGAACGTAAAGGGAAGGGGAAAGCAGAAGAAAAAAACATAGTCGATTTTGACTATTTATATCCTGCCCCTTGTTCTGTCTTGTGTATGGTTAACAGCAGAGAAATAACTTTGGGCAAACTCCTTCTACGGCGTCACGGCTTCAATCACCTCTCACTCTCTTTCTATTTCAACCGTTACACGTCCGCTTTTTTGCCCTCCCATCCCATCGTTTCCGTTTCTGTATCACCTGCATCGATCTTCTGTGTTTATCCACCCAGATCCACCTCCGGCACCCTTTGTCATTGAATCTGCCAGCGCGAGACAGGTCAGGTGCCGCAGCGGAGCGAGCCTCCAACAGACGAGTTCCTGCAAGATGACGGCAGGCGATAACGGGAATACCGCTAATAGCTGTGGGAGTGGCAATAATGGGAGTAGTAGCAGCAGCGGTTGTGGAAGTGGTAGCAATAGCAGTGGTAATGTTGGTGGACACCGTGACGGTTTACGCAACTTAGTGGAAGGCCTCACGCTATCACCAGTTACTTCTCCTATCTCGCCCACATCCCCATCATCGGCTCCACCCTTCAACCACCCTTCACAATCGATCTTTAATAATCCCGGCATCGGATCCTCCGCACCTTCTTTGTTGGCCGTCCCATACAGCAACGCCGGTGCTCGCCTCCACTCGTTCACTTCTCGACCTCTGAGTTATGGTGGTGGAAGTGGGAGTGCTCTGACCGTTGCGAGCTCGAACGTTAAGGCAACTGCTGTAGCTGGGGGCTCGAGTGGGAGCAATGGCCATGGGGCTGGTTCTGATCCTGCTGTGAAGGAGGTGGACGATCCGACAACCCCCGTGAGTCATTTAGACAAGGCTGCTGCGCTGAATACCTTCTCGAGGCTCCTTGCGACGCCAGCCTCGCAGACTGCGTTCAGTCGGAGTGGAAGGAATTGTAGCTATCGAGGTAGACAACTGCTCCGCCCTAACATAGCCTTTTCTTTTCTTTCCCCCCTCTCTTTCTAGGAATGCCGAACTAACATGTAATGATAGGTTCTGATTCGGTCAAGTTGGAAGACTTCCTCTACACTCGTGGTTTCCTGGAAGGGGCTTGCAGTGATGTCACCATCATCACTTTTGGCTCTCGATATTGCCTGCATCGACTTATTCTGGACCGATCGCCTTTCTTCTCATCATGTTTCAACGGCGGGCCTTGGCTAGAATCTACCTCATCGGAGATCTCATTGTCTCCATCAGATCCTAATATCACTCAACATGCGTTTGAACTTGCCCTAGGAAGGTTGTACGGTCATGTTGACAGGGTCGAGGAGGACCGTCATGCGCTCCCATTATTGGCTGCGGCGAGCTATTTAGATCTCCAGGACCTTGCGGAATCTTGTGCCAGTTCCTTGCTCAGGAACCTCGGAACAAGTAATATCTCTACCGTCGTTAGATTTGTCACAAACAGCTATTACGGTCCGCTCACAGATAGACTAATGGAGAGTGCTAAAGCCATGCTATATCGAGATGGGTGGGAGATGAGCTTTGAGGAGTGGGAGGGGATCAGTGGCGAGGTTGCGGCTGAGATCATTGGATATGATGGGTTTTACGTTCCTAGTGAGTGGTTGAGATACTGCTTCGCGAAGGATATGATTGACTGGCGGATTTGCCATTCCTTGTCGTATAATCGTGCAACTCATGAGGGTTGTTCTTTGGATGACGAGGATTACGATGCGGATGGAGCTTCGGCTTTTGACGATGAAGAGACTGACGTTAAGCCCTTGAGAGAACTCTTGGAGAATGGCATCTACTATATCCATATGTCTTTCGAGGAGTTACAAAAGATAGAAATGGACCGAGATGTTCTCGGAAGAAGGACGGTTGCTCAGGACACTATCAGAGAAGCACTCTGGAACCAGATGCAATTGAGGCAGAAAGTTATGAATGTTCCATTGAATAGTCCTGATCTTGGCATTACCGAGACGGAGACCGTGCGCCAACCCACTCCTCTAGGGAGAAAGAGTTCTCAGAGATTGCCGACTCCAAGGTTTGGCGAGAAGCTGGGCGAACCTGGATCCGGGCGCGCAACTCCAACGCGACAAGATGATGGAGATGATGGGCCTGACGGGCCTGATACGCCAACTACCATACGCGGGCGCCAGACTAAGCGCAAGTATTATATTCCTACCGAGGATACGACCACGGTTATTGGAGATTGTCAAGATACTCCTCAACACCTTGCTGTTTCTCATCCAGTGCATCGAGCTTCTGCTTCTAGGGCTTCTGAATGCCAGGCAGGCGCGGAGCGGACCGGGGGTGGTGAAGAAAGGGATTCGTCTATCCCGTTCGAAGAGTTGAGGTACTCCGAGTTTCCACCATTCAGATTTTCGGCAGAGTTTAAGAGCGTTAGAAGTCTCAAAGAGAAGAAGAGAGTGTACTCGAAGACGGTATTTTATGCTGGAAGTCACTGGAACATTTATATCCAAAAAGTCCGCAGTAAGAACCTTCAACTCGGTGTCTACCTCCACCGAGCCAAGGACAGGGAGACTGCAGGTGGAAGCCATGGTAGCTCATCCGCCTCGCGAGATTCTGAAAATATTGGCCAGGTAATTACTGTGGACGAAAAGATCGGCACTCTTGAGTTGCATACTCGCAACACGAGTCATCCGACCGAGGGCCTTGGGGATGTGACTGTTACCACCGATGGAGATATCACAACATCAGCCTTTACCGACGGAAATGTGTCGGGGAGACCCGGTGCCAATACTAGTGCTACCAGGTCTGCCATGCCTCAGCCCTCGCCTCCCGAGGTCGGTGTACCAGCAATTCCGTATTACATCGATTCCAGGCCTATGATCCAGACGTACTTCAAGATATTTAGTCCTAGTAGAAAGGGCAAAGTTTTAAGTATGTTTTCTTCCGGGCCCGATAGTTTTAATTTCTCGCAGAGTTGGGTATGTGGCATCCTCTTTCCCTTGCAATATGGGTACTTACGGTTAATGTAGGGGTGGAAGAGCAGCAGTTTGATACTAGAAGAGGGGATGATCGGAGGGGACGTGGATAAAGATGCCAGACTCAGATTCATGGTTGTTCTCGGTATGTTCTCCCTCCTCCCAATGAGCCACTCTCCCAAGGAAAGATAGCTAACAAAACCTACGAAATAGGTAATGTTTAAACGACAGGATTGTTTAATTAATGTTATTCCAATTCTTACGAAACTGTAATTTTCTACAGACATTCTTTTGTTTTACATAGTTTTTTTTTTTTTAATACAGGTTGGCGCATTTCTTGGGCTTTTTGATGTCTTCTTCATTATTCTCTCCTTATATCTCGATTCTGTTGACTTTGTAGTGACCATTTTGTTTTTATTTCATTCCATTCCGTGGCCGGTAAACTAGCAGAAGGGTGAATTTAATTATTCCGCGAAGGAGGGGAGTGAATCACTTGAAGCCCGGTTCTAATTTAGTGTTTTCTACGGCGAGTATCATAGGAGAAAAGAGCAAAATTGGCTAAGCCCAGCTCCCGTTATCCGTTTTTCCCATCACTCGAAGATGACCTACTGCCTATGATACTGGCCACCCTCTAGCTTACATAACCCATCTCGGGGCTCCTCTTTTTGGCGGGGTCCAAATTCTACTTGACAACAAACAACATTTCTTTCCTTTGAGTCAAATCCAACTGACCCGACCCAACGTTGGAATATTTAAGTAGACAAAACGCCCCTGTACCCTCTAACTTCAAGCAACGGAGTAAAAATGTCCGAACAACAACCCCCAGCACTTGCCGAAAATACTCCAAATCTACATCTCGATGAGGTTACTGGAGAAATGGTCTCTAAGTCAGAATTGAAGAAGAGGCAGAAGAAGAGAGAGAATGATGCAAAAAAGGCTGGAAAGGCCGTTGCGGCCGCTGCCACTGCTCCTCCGGCAGGTGGTGCTGCAGCAACGGCGGTGGGGAGGCAATTGGATGATGGGGAACTTACGCCGAATGTTTGTCCTTCTTCCACCCTCCACTTCCCCTGTGTGAGTGGGCTGATTGATTGATTTGTCCTTATGTGAACAGCAATACTTCGAAATCCGCTCCCGCTCAATCAACCGTCTCCGCGAGACCAAGGCACCAAATCCGTACCCGCACAAGTTCCACGTCAAGGACAAGCTCGAGGATGTCATCAGGGCACATAGCAGCACACTAGCCAAGGGCGAGACAAAACCCGAAGTAGAGGTGCGCGTCGCAGGACGTATCCACGGCATACGTTCCGCCGGCTCTCGCCTCCGCTTCTACGACCTCCGCGCCGAAGGCGTCAAGATCCAGGTCGTTGCGCAAGGTCAGGAAGCCGTGGGCGACTACCAAGCCCAACACGAGTACCTCCACCGCGGTGACATCATTGGTATCGTTGGTTTCCCCGGAAGGACGAATCCGAAGAAGGCCGACAACCCTGGCGAATTCTCAATCTTTGCGAAGGAGGTCGTCTTGCTTTCCCCTTGTCTACATATGCTCCCTACCGAGCACTTTGGTTTGAAGGATCAGGAGACTAGGTACAGGCAGAGGTACCTTGACCTGATTATGAATAACAGCACGAGGGATATCTTCGTCACGAGGAGTAAGATTGTCTCCTACGTGCGTAGGTACTTTGACGAGAGAGCTTTCGTAGAGGTGGAGACGCCCATGATGAACGCGATCGCTGGAGGAGCCACTGCGAAGCCATTCATTACGCATCATAACGACTTGAACATGGACCTTTTCATGCGGGTTGCTCCGGAGCTGTACTTGAAGATGCTCGTCGTCGGAGGCCTAGAGCGCGTCTATGAGATCGGTCGGCAGTTCAGAAACGAAGGGATCGATCTCACGCACAATCCCGAGTTCACTACTTGCGAGTTTTACTGGGCGTATGCAGATGTTAATGACCTTTTGGATATTACGGAGGAACTAGTTTCTGAGATGGTGAAGTGCATTACCGGTAGCTACAGGACCAAGTTTCACACCCAGGGTGGAAAAGTGTATGAGGTTGACTGGGAGCGTCCTTGGAAGAGAATCGAAATGATGACTGCTCTTGAGGTCGCTACAGGAAGGAAATTCCCCCCAGGGGATCAATTACACACTAAGGCAACCAACGAATTCCTCAAAGAAGTTGCAAAGGCACACGGAATCGAATGCTCTCCACCTCTCACCAACGCTCGCCTTCTTGACAAGGTAAGCACTCTCTCTCTTCTGTCCTGTTCATCTGCTAACCCCACCAGATGGTTGGAGAATTTATCGAAGAAACCTGCATAAACCCCACCTTCATAACCGGCCATCCACAAATGATGTCCCCGCTCGCCAAATACCACCGCTCACAGCCGGGCCTCTGCGAGCGCTTCGAGGCCTTCGTCTGCAAGAAGGAGATTGTCAACGCGTACACCGAGCTGAACGACCCCTTCGACCAACGCCTCCGCTTTGAGGAGCAGGCGAACCAGAAGGACCAGGGCGACGATGAGGCCCAGCTCATTGACGAAAACTTCTGCACCAGCTTGGAATACGGACTCCCACCTACTGGTGGTTGGGGGATGGGGATTGATCGCTTGGTCATGTTCTTGACAGATAACTATAGTATTAAGGAGGTTTTGGCATTTCGTGAGTTTTTCCTTCTACCTAGGGTGGAGCTGGGGGCTAATGGTTTGATAGCATCTATGAAGGATGGCCACTCTGAGAAGAAGAGTGCGGCAGAAGTCGTTGGGGTTCAGCCGGTCCCGTGAGTCTTCTCTTCCTCCTTCCCTTGCTCCTTTGCACTCTTGATTGATTGATTGGTTGTTGGAGTTGTTGGAAAGACTGACTTTTGTTGTAGTGCCGAGAGCACTGGTGAACTACAGTCGTAGATTTTTCTTTTTCTTTTTTCTCTTTTCTTCATCTTTGACTTTGCTTCATTAGAGGTTGAGTGGGTGATTGACTGTGATGCGAACTAAAAGGACAAGCGGGGAAAACAAAAAAATGGATTTCAGTTTATTTATTTTTTATCTGTTTTATTCAGGTGGGAAGTCTAGTTTGAGGTGAATTGTAGAAAAATTGTAGGCATGGTATGATACAAGTACCGTTTAGTGGAATGTAGGGTATGATACCAGTACACCACATACCGGCACACTCGAGTACGTACTGTATATGAAGGGTAAGCTCAGGGTTTAAGTCATGTAGTGTCGCGCACGAGATTTCCTGAGCGACACCGGACTGGGCATTCGCTGCGAAATGTGCAGTATTACCTCTATTCCATCTGCTACGCGACATTGTAAGAACTTAAAATACACTAAGTGGGATAGCCATATATACATAACAACTCCTCCCCCTCTTATCCCACCCCCATTCACTCACCGCCTCGCCTCGCCTCACGACCTTCTCCCCCCCCAACCTTTCTCCCCGCCATCACCTCCAACCTTCTCCTCGCGGCACTGGCCGCAGCCCTGGGCAGCCAAACCCTTGAGGCAAGCACGATAGCGCCCGTAAACAGCGCTAGACTCCCCGCCTGATGGGTAGCCGCTAGATGCGTAGGGACCATGTACACCAAGGTCCCAACGCCGAGCAAAACCTGCAAGATAGCCAAATGCATCACTCCAGTAATCCCCCCTTTCCCGTTCTTCGTGAGCGCCCCGGCGACGGCGGGGCTCAATCTCGAGTAAGCGAACACCGCAGCAATGAAGGAAAAGGTGGATATGGCAAGACATCGGTGATCGAATTGCACGGTTGTGGGGTTCTCCAGCATGTTGCGCCACCACGTGTCCGAGTGATCTGGATGTTGAGCGTAGAATGGGTCCATGAGCTCCGTGAGCGGGGGAATGTACCCGTTGCCCATTTTTGGGAATTCATTGTAAATGAGGCCCGCATCCAAGCCGGCGACCAGACCGCCGGACATGGCGGTTATGAACACCAGTACACCGATCACGCCTACTAGACGGCGGAACGGGCGGAGCACGGGGTTGGATAGCGCGTTGAATTCATCAATCGCGGCTTTCGGGTTCGGTAGTAGAAGGCGGTTCTCGCGGAGAACCGATAGCCCGTTCCATAGCATTGCCGCATACACCGCGAACGCGGTGCCCAGGTGTGCCGTTAAGCGGTACTGGCTGACGCGGGGATGCGCTCCAGGTTGCTGGAATAGTTCGTCTTTAAGACCAGATTTTACCATCCACCACCCTATCCCACCCTGGAGGGCTATTAGCCCGGATATGCCGCCCAGGCCGAACGCCATGCGCCGACTTACGCGCCCACGGGCGACGAAGTAGATTGCTGGCAGGACGAAGAAAAGGCCGATCATCCGCCCGAGAAGTCGGTGCGTCCACTCCATGTAGTAGATGAATTTATATTCGTCTAGGGTCATGTTTGGGTTCAGGATGCAGTATTCGGGGGAGTTGCGGTATTTGCTAAAATTGGATTCCCAATCTTCGGGGGAGAGGGGGGGAAGGGTGCCCGTTATTGGTTTCCATTCTGTTATGCTTAGGCTAGGGGGTTGTTAGTAAGGGGAATTAAAAATTGTAGAATACGGAAGGAAGGGGATACCCGGACTCGGTCAGCCGAGTGAGTCCGCCTAGGACTACTATGCCAAAGACTAGTCCCGCAGAGCCCAGCAGCCAGTAGCCCACGGTCGGGGAACTGATGTCCGGAAAGAATGGCTGGGTTTTGGTACCAGCTTTGAGGGTTTGAGAGTTGTGGGCGAAGGTGTTTGCTAAAGTACCCAACGGAGAAGAGTGCGTTCCGGGGTGGGTGGCGGGGGCTGGGGTGGCGGCCTTGTTGCGGCTTGTATTGGTAAAGGAGAAGTTCCGTACTCGCGGCAGCATCAGTGGGGAAGCCGATTTTGACCTTTCAATCGCCAGCAGTGACCGCGGCAGCCCGAGTGTTGTTGTACGGGAGAGACCTGTACGGCAGATGTTCGCTGAGATTCCCCGCGGGGTGAGGTTTGCGAAAGACATTTTGCTTCTTGCTCGACCTCTCTCTGCAGGACCAGTATTCAGGATTGCTTTTCGTGGTGTAAAGAGTGCCGATTTCAAGAGGGACTACTCACTCAGAGGGGGGGGGTAAGTCAATGAGACATTCGCTGTGGGAACTAAACTCGAGTACTCGAGTAGAGAGGCCCAGAGGGACATGCCACGAACAACTTGGTAGTAGCCGATGGTGGGATGGCCCATGTCCCACGCTAGCCCAGTTGGGGCTTGACCAATCAGGTATGGACGGTTGTGAGCCCTTAAGAGCCTTTCGCATCATGGAAAATCACTTGCACCGGTGACTCGTCTTGATTGGATGCTTCCCCAACCGTCAAGTCCCTATCCAACATAGACACCATGGACCTCTATGGTAACAACTACCCACGGCTGCGGGCTCCTAAGTCCAGATTTAGGTTTGTATAGGATCATACAGCCACTCGTCATAAGTGTTCGTGAATGCTTAGTCAGCAGCCTCGCCAAAAAAAAAAAAAAAAAAAAGGCCAGATTGCGACCGGTGATCATGGTGCCCGTTCAACTCAACGCCTCTACCAAAACCCCCCGTTCTATAATTCAACCATGGTTTACTGATCCAGATATGCCAAACCTGCTACAAAAAATAAGCCTACTCCAAAGACCTCCAGAAGAGAAATGACCAATATTGAAAAAGGCATGATTATTGCCCTTACCTACTGTCTCCGCAACATTGCCCTAGTGGCTCAAATTAATGGCCGGCCCTGGACAACAACTAAAAGCTTCCTAGCATGTGAACAGCAATCATTGGATAATATTCCTCGCCCTGGTTGTCCTTGCCTCCTTACCCAGCGACAGCATCGCACAATCGTTCAAGCAGCCAAGTCAACTCGAAAAATGACAAGAGCACCCGGCAAATCACTTTCTAAAAGTAACAAAAAAAAACTCAGAATTTTGTACTACACTGAGAGCTTGTACTACCATGACCACTCCCAGGCTGAGTGATAGGATATGATTTCAGTTAACTAACTTACAATAGTGGATAGAGTACTCAGAGAAGCTAATATCAAAAAATAGCTAGCCAAATCAAGATCCAGACTCAAATCTGAGCATGTTGCTAAGAGATGGAAATGAGCAACTGCTCATAAAGATTGGACTGCTGAGGATTTTAAAGGAGTTATTTGGAGTGATAAATGCAGTGTGGAGAAATTCAAGGATCCAAGGCAACAATGGGTTTTCAGAGAGCCTGGAGAGAAGTGGCTGGCTGAGTGTATTTATCCAAAAGAGAAGGATAAGGGATTTTCACTCATGGTTTGGAGGTACTTTTGGGGTAAAAGTAAAGGTTCTTTAGTTCCTATTACTCAATATATCAATAAGATCAGGTATGTTAGACTTTTAAGAAGACATCTTTTTCCAGTTATTCATCAAATAGTTCCCTTGGGTATACAACTTGAAGATATTCTTTTTCAGCAGGATAATACTCTTGTTCATAAGGCATATAGTGTCATGGATTGGCTTGAGAGAAATTGTATTTAGGTTGAGGAGTACCTCCCATATTCTCCTGATTTGAATCCTGTTAAGCATGTATGAGTTGAGCTTAAAAAGCAATTACACCAGCAATATCCAAGAATTGGAGATACCCCAGGAGGGAAAGAAGCTGTGAAGAGGAGTCTTGCACATATATTACCACTGGTTTGTGAGATAATTCCTGAGGAGTTTTTTGAAAAGTTGTGGAAATCAATGCCAGATAGGGTAGCTGCAGTTTTGGAGGCAAGGGGAGGATATACAAAGTACTAGCTAGTATTATTTCTATTTCTATTATTCAATTTATTATGGGGTATTGTGGTTGATCAGTTGATTGATTGTTCACCATGGTTGATTGTTCACTATGGTTAATTGTTCACTATGGTTGATTGTTCATGTGCATGATCACCGGTTGCAACCCCACCATGGTATAGCGCCATCGCTAATTAAACAGGTCTCAGAACACGAACGCTTATGACGAGTTGCTGTACATCTATCATACACAGAATTTTTTTCGAACCCACTGCAATAGCCATTTCCTGATCACGTGCGGTTGTATTATGGTGCATTGGTTGCGGTGGAGGGTATGAGGGTGGGCGTGGACTTTGCAGGTCAGGAAGTAGTTTTTCCAGGGGAGAGGAGAAGACTTGCAATGTACCCGTAGGCGAGCTTCGGGTGGGTGTACCAATCCAATAGTTATCCTTCGGCGGGGGGAATCTTCCCAGCAGGAGCTAATGGGCAATGCGGTCTTCTTTATATAGAATTTGATTGTGGTCTGGGGGGGGGCACTGTGAGGGTTGGTTGAGGATGGCCGAGTTAGACCAACCTCCTATCATCTCAGTCGCACCCCCAATTTGTCCACCCGGCAGCTGGCGTTACAAATTTGTTGCCACCACATCCTGGATTTGAGGCCTCTCCAAGGGAGGATTTATTTCGATTTTTTTTACTTGTATACTGCGCGATTTGGTGGTGGGAGGCGATGATATCGTGCTGATGACTTCGTAGAGAATACTGAACCTTTGAGACGCTATGCTGGTTTGTACTGACCTAGAAGAAGCACGCCTGGAGTTCCGATCTAGCATTCTGGTAGACTATTTGTATTTGTATTCACTAGAGGATAATTGTCTACCTGTATGATATTATATCTTTCAGGTACTGTACTTGGATGTGCTGATCGGAACTACCCTTTATGGGGTTCGACCCCTGCAGAAAATAGGAGGTTGAATGGGTTCTCTCTATATATTGAGGAAGTTTATGCATATCATACGAAAAAACATCGCCGGGGGTTCTCGGAGACCCTACCCTAAATCTACCCTAAAGTCTGCAGGCCGAAGGAGAAACCTTGGGGGGAGTTTGGCGCACTATGGTTTGGAACTTAACAAGAATATTGAGTTCAAATCAGGGTCTTAAATCAGGGGGTGTTTGGTGTACCACTTCTGGACCCCGATGTGAGATCAGATCTAGGTTTTGATTTAAGTGCTTGATCTGGGGCCAAAGCTAATGAGAATTATTCAAGTTTGTGAATAGTATATTTCACGATAATTCTGCAAAGAAAAAAATCCTTAATAAAGGCTTAATTTGGTTTAACATCTTCAGTGTTCTAAAAAAAAAAAGGAAGTCAAAAACAAAACCAGGAGGTGTTTGGTACAGTATCGTACACCCCGAGATCCTGATCTCAATCCTGGATCTCAAAATTTCTGGATTTGAGTGTGTAAAAATTTGATCTCAAAATTCCAAGACGTCAACTGAAATCGGACATTTTGGAGCGCCAAAACACCTTAAATTTAAGATATTGATATTCAGATTCGAGCCTTTTCGAAGCCTCTTATATAAATGCTACTTCCAGCTTCCTACACGGTGGCGTAGCGATGGCAACTCTGGTTGGGCCGTTGTCACCTAGACTAAGATAAATTCTCAGTGATGTGGTATTGTAACAGTACAGTACAGTACAAGTACAGTCTTGTCCAGAAAGTTTTCATACCCTCGCATGGCAACCACACAACCACAACCCCCAACCATAAAAATTTCAAAAAAAATGTAAAGAATTCAATTAAAGAAAACTTGATAGTATTGCTAGTAGACAATAAAAAAACATTATTACCATTTTGTATGGCCTCCATTTGCATCCAGTACAGCTTGCATTCTCTCAGGCATCTTATCTATTTATTCATCCAACTTCTCTTAGAGAATTAAATTCCACTCTTCCTTTGCTGCCTCAAACAATTCAGCTGCACTATGAGGCCTTCTTTCCAGTCTGGAGAATTGCTTGGTAAGGGCTCTTTTGAGTAGTGCCAATGTGTTCTCAATAGGATTGAGATCTGGTAAGTTGGGTGGCCAAGGAAGTTTTTTGTAATCACAGTCTGCTTCCAATTTTCGATTTTCCTCACCACCATGCCAGGAAGCATTGTCTGCACCAAGGTAGATATTGTCAGAAGGTCTATCCAGACCATCTATAAAAGGGATAAGGTAAGGCTGCTGGATCTCAGTTGCATATTGGTAAGAGTTTAGGCCAAGTCTGTCTCTTTTACTGGTCCTTTCCTCCTCCCTTCTCTTTCTCACAAGAATTAACTCAGTCTTTCCTTCCTTCATCATTGCAGCATATACTCCAATGCTAGTCCTTCTAGACTTAAAGCTAGGCTTTATGTTTTTTTCTTCCAGCTCTTCACCAGGTCTAACTCTGACCTTTCTGCCTGTTAGATTTGGATCATAAACAATAGTTGCTTCATCCACAAAAACAACCCAATTCCATGCCCCTTTCCAGTTCCTCCTTCTCCTAGAAAACTCCCTTCTTTTCTCCTCTTGTCCTTTTCACCAAAAAGGCTTCTTCCTAGGTATCAAAAGCTTAAAACAAGCTTCTGATATGATCTTATCAATAGTGGTGTTACCAAGACCAATATTCACTTTTTTGGTAATATTGCATAACTCTAAATGTGGCTTGGCATTTATAACTGACTCCACTATCTTTCATTTTATGTCAGTAATCTTGGTTGCTCTTCCACCTCTTTTTGCATGCTAAGTGTTTCCACCTCTAAATTTAGCTCTTTTGACTACAGACTGAACAGTTGACTTGGATACACCTAAAGACTTACAAATTTTGTCATATCCTATATCTGTATGTTTATACAGAGTATAAATTTCCTTATTCAGGTCTTCTCTTACTCTTAGGTTATGTGGAGGGGCCATGGTGAGGAGGGTTGTTGTAGTAATAAGGTGTTGTAAGGTTGCACCTTGCGGGTACGAAAACTTTCCGGACATGACTGTACAATGCTAGGCTCCTCAAGCTCCTCATCCTCTATTTCCCCCTCTAGCTTTTCCCTTCCCTTTTAGGCAGGAGGTCTGGGGTCAAAGTACCATCCAAACCTCATGATCCTCTCTCCAGTATTGAATTTTAGGGTGTTGGAATATTGTCCCTGTGTTTCAGTTTCATACTTTCTATTGGTTTCCTATAGAATCTTCTCAGGCTTTCCTTTATATCTTACTTAATATTTGAAACTGTTATCATCCTGTTGTCCCCGTAATGTTTTCTTTCTATCTCCTTGTGGTGAAAATTTCTCTCTTGTTTCTTTCATATTTCAATGGTATAAGTCTTTTGTTCCCTTTACGAGAGATGAAAATTTTCATCCACACAGGTACTGAAATAGATGTGGATCAAATTATGTTAAAAGAGCCTTATTATCTACTTAGGTAAGATATGGGAATTCAGACCTTTCAATTGTGTACCTAAGAAAAATCTTGCTGGATTTTATCTATCATTCCTA
>NW_003298804.1:102470-162929 GCF_000151645.1 Tuber melanosporum | reverse complement strand
GGCAATGTTTAGAGTTAGTTTATTACACTTCAAAGTATAAAGTATTGTAAGAGATACCTCATTATATATTTTGACATTATTGTAACCCTTAACCTGTTGATTGGAGAGTATAATTGATAGTAGTAGTGGCTTAACAGATAGTAATAAATACAAGGATATTGATAGATAGAATCAGACTACATTTTATGATAATGTTCTGTTATTTGATACTACAAACCTTCCAGGAATTTAAGTTTCATAGTGCTATAACTGATATTCAATAGACCTTGGAGTATTAAAGTTCAATTGAAATTTAAAATACTATCATATTTAGCTTAAATATACAGTGTGACTAGAAAGAAATATTGTGGCTCACAGTGCTTTCGAGCTACAAAGTTGTGTTGAGCCACAAAGTTGCATTGAGCTGTCAAGTGGTATTAAGCTGTCAGGCACTCAGTGGAGTGCCTCTAAAAGTGAACAAGAGAGCTTTTAGAAATTGTGGCTGGACAGCCACAACTGTAACACAAGTACTTCTATCTCTTCTCGTCAATGAATGATTTATTTTACTTTATAGGGCTTTATAGACACAGACCTAATATTGTATGGTGGGATTATAACTACCTCCTAATTCCTAGCAGCTGAGAGCTTCTGGGACCTGCTATTAGGTAATAGCTTTAAAGACTTTTCTCGTTATTCTTGGTAGTACTCTCACATTCTCAGCCATAAAGAGTTTCTACTTTTCTTGCTGCTGGATGTACTCCTCTACTCAATTTAATGTCACAACCTCTTAGCTAGAGTTTTTAACAAAATATATGTAGTATTGTATTACCTCTGATTACTCACAGTTTGGCTGGCTAGTTATGTCTCAATTTGAGACTAGCATGTTTGGCTATAAGCTGTTTATGACTATCAAATTAGTTTTCTGTCTAGTAAATATCATTGGATTGCTAGTTTGTTAGATAGAAGCCAACTCTAGTGTATGTTAAGAAGCCTTAGGTTAGTATCTTTTAGACAGAAATTGTCTACTAGAACGGCTGAATAATGTTCTTTTTATTTATAACTACTAAGAACTTACTTACGGTGGTAGTAAGCATAAAGTAATAATGATTTATAGAAGTGTAATTTATACTATCAAGTTTTTTTTCTATTATGTAATGATGTTTAAAACTCTGAAAATACTTTAATATAGTGCAAGCTCTCCAAAATGTGTACCAGGCTGAAAAAATGATATTACATATGACTGTGCAATTTTACATGCCAAGACTTGAGTCTTGAGATAACAAATGAAAAAATAGGGTTGGTGATAAAGGGTTTTCCATATTGGAAACACAATTATGTAAGAAAATAATACTTATGAAATGTACAAAGTAGAGTAAAGAAAGATGTATAATATTATACATGATGCCATATTCTATATTACTCTAGTACTTGGATATCAGAAACCCGCCAATGGCTTTTGTATTTATGCTTAATAGATGCTTCAAATTGAGGAGTTCCATATGATATTCCTTGACGATAAGAATCTATAATTCGCTCTGCTCGTTTGCCATATTTTCATATAAGTTGATCTGAAACAGAATCTAAGGCCTTTGGAATGGTAGGTTGTAAACTCTGGATGGAATATCGGCAGTTATTTCGAGTATAGCGCTTGGCAGCACCCTATACATACTCAATAAAGTTAATTTCGCAATGGAACTTTGGATAAAACAGGACGCAGTGGCCTGCTGCTTCAATCTCTTCCTGCAAATGACATTTCTGACTTTTAAAGTCTGGCTGATTTGTAATAATTGCATGGGCACAGCATTCTCCACCAAGTAGACAGGTTTTGAGTAGTTTGTCAGTTCCCAGCTTTCTGCATTGTAGACGAAGCCCTCTTCACCACAGCCTCCCCTCTTCCAATACTTTCTTCAAGCCTTTTGCTGTACCAGAGCTGTCTACCATTGGTTGAATTTTGCCTATAGCGGAATTGAACCCTGAGCGGAGTTTACTTTGTCCTCCACCAGGCCGCAGGCTCATGCTTTTAGCATGCAAAGCATCAGGTGCAAAGGCCGAATCGCTGGTAGCATTATCGAAAAGAAAGAGGGCTTGGCATCCTGGAAAAGCTGTTTCAAATATTGGAATAGCAACATTTGTAACCTGTAGCACAAGATCCTTACCGATCCACCACTTGTTACCCCCATATTCAATTTTCATGGTTGCTGTGTATGGACTATAGTGGAGGTTTGACTCATCTGTCATGCCGAAAGTGGGGAGGTCACCAATAGGTATCCAATCAGGTGTCTTCAAATGTCCGCCTTGACTTACAAAATGGGAAACCATTATGCCTTTGTTATGACCCTTTTGTCTAATTGGTGGTTCACCCTCTTTCATTCACACATATTATCTACCATCATTTGCATCAAATGTCGATTCGTCATGTATTATCAAAACAATTGGACTTTGGCCAGGAGGCAAATCTTACAGATAAATCATGACTGGTTTACCATTCTGATCCAATTCCCACTGAACTATCAGGGGCTTTAGGCGGTCGAGAGTTAGTAGAAAGTGGTCTTATCGATATGAGATAATATCTGGATGTTCGTGTCCATCTTTATACACTCCCTTCTTACACTCTTTATACTTGTATCCTAGCTTATTCAGCCATTTAGATACAATCCGAGTCAAAAGTATGTTTTGAATTCCCCTCTGTAAGGCTATTTGCTCAAGAGGGACATGCGGAGGGGATAGAAGGTTACCTTGTCCATCGATATCAGGAGGTGGCAATTGGCTGGTTGACCAATATTGGGTGATGGCATGTGCCATCCCAGCAGCTGTGACTGAATCTTCAGCTCCAGCAATATACTCTCTGATTGCAAGCGGTGTTTCTTCCTCGTCCATCCTTGATATAATACTCACTTGCTCTCGCCGTTTCTGTAGGATAATTCCTCGACTTTTGATCCACTTGTGTTCATCTCACTGAATTCTTTCAGCTACTCGTCTGCCTCTTTCTGACTTAGCAGCAACAAGGAGTGCAATTTCCTTTTGTGGTTTGTTCCATATAGGTTTGAATAAACCCATTCGTTGAAATCTCATAAATTGGAGGACTTGATGGTGACTTTTAAGATCCTTTCCTTTAAGAGAGCACTTCTTGGACATTAGATATTTTCTTAGATCCTTAATTGCTATAAACACTACTAGTTAGCTCAATTTCTACCTAGTTGATTCAATATTCTCCTAGATTTATAGTATATACTGGACAATAAATAACTTACCTGAGAATAGTATCTGGTACTTAACCTTCTCCTTCTGAATATTGGTAACCCTTGGCCAAACTTCAATTGCGTCCTTTATATAGGATTGCAATTGGAGTTCTGACTGAAACCCATTCTCACCCTTCTCTGCCAATATTAATGTAAGTACTATTATACTCTCTTCTTATTCAAGCTTATTTATATCAAACATTGCTAACATACCTTCCTGAATGAAATCCACCTCTTCTATACTATTTAATGCAGTAGCTATCTCCAATTGCTTTTGTCGCCTCCATAGCATTTGTCGAGATAGTGTTTTTTGTACTACTGAACCTGATTTAATTTCTATTCTACTTCTTAGTAATTACTTCTATTAAATCATTGAATTACTTGTACACTATACCTGAAACTGGTTCAATAACTTCTTCTGATACACTTACTGCTTGGCCCCTGGTTGGATCTTTCTTTACAAGAGTCGCTTCATCTGGAATCTCGCTTGCTGAAGGTATCTTATGGAGTCTACCACCCAAATGACCAACCTCTTGACTTGCAGCTCTTGCTTTTTTAAAATGTGGCATATGTGAAAATAAAAGTTATTAGATATAGAATTAAAGAAATATGATATACAGTTATTATCAATTTGGTTTATTGTCAAAGATACATATTTTATATATCATATTATAATCTACTTGTATTATACTATAATTGTTAGGAATACCGAGATCTGATACCTAGGAACCACCCTAGGTAGGGTAACCTTTCCCGAAATCGAAATCTCAGGTCTCCAACACCCCCCTCTGGACCCCTTACCGGGCCCGCGTGTCATCATACATATCGATCTAAGTTGCGTCCTGTGAGTATTATACCACAGAATCGAAGGTGTTAAAATAACACTGTATACGTCGCCGCCGTCCGTCCGACCGGATCCTGTTTGCAGGATATATAAGAGGGGACCTTCGGCTGGGTCTGGGAAGTATAACGGAGTGAATCCGTCAACTACCCAGAAAGTTACTAAGCTTCAAGAATGAGATATCTTTGGCATAGGCCGCAAGTAACGGGATGTTTTCGCGCAAAGAGATGATGATGAATAGTAAAGGATCTTAATGAAAGACCAATACATTCACATCTACCCTACGATAACCAGAAGAGTCTGGAACTCCTGAGAATACTACCATCGAACCCAATGGAGTTCGAGGAGTGTTACAACTAGGTTCCAGTACATACTGCAACTGAGGGGGTGACTCCCAAACCAGTGACAGTAACCAGAATCCTGTTACCCACGGCAACCAAGGGTTACCGACCGAGGGATTATCTACCAACCCTATGGAAAGGCTTCCTGCAGATAAGTAGGAAGTCCTCCGGAAAAGATCTATTGGTTGGATGCAACCCGCAGGCGAAACTGATCATTTCATCGACAAGGGAGATGATTGGAGCCAACACAGTTCGACTTGAGAATTGGGCCATTTGTCTAAAAAGACTCTCACCATCGGATAATTACTATTGGAAACAGCATGACTTCCAAATAGTCATATTATAATTATCAAAGAGGGTGTGATCATTTTCAGGGTCTCCAGGTGTTCGCACCTTGGAAGAAAACCCGACGTTGCGAGTTATATTGGAAAAAGGTACATGGTTGTATGTTAGTTAGATGTAGTCCGCGAACACACAGACACGGAATATAAATATCGAAGTACCTCCCAAGCTTTAGACATTATCAAGCAACGGAGAAGAGACCTTAACAATATAATATTGTTCTTACGATTTTACCTTACTTTACTTTACCCTACTTTACTTCGCTCTTAGTAGTCATAAACGAAACGAGTGAAGTCTGAGCCTTCCTGGACAATCTCCGTCTATAAAAACGAATCTTGATCGGCCTAGACAACTCTGAAGTCTATCGGGTTATCTCCGCCTAACAGTATATTGTTAGATCTCCTTGTTATCAAGGCTCTCTAATCGGTTACCACTTGCACGGGTTCGATTCACACTTTCAGTGAAGTACTTAATACTACGGTCGGCCTAGATACCATTGGAGAACTATTCCGAACCAATTCAATTTTCGTACCACCAACTAAGATTCACTTACCATCTATTGGTCAAGTATTTTCTAGCCAGTTCGAGCTTTCAGAAGTGCCATTTCTGTTTCAAGAAGCTCCTTGGTGGTATACCGACCCCAACCTAGTTCCTACGGAAGAACAATTTCAAAAAATATACGAAACCTGGTCTGGACCAGAATTCAGTTGGAAACCCTTCCTTGACTGGGATACTAGTGAGGAAAGTTCTCTTAGCAACAGATTCTCTGCTACTATACCTCTAGCGTGGTGACTCGGAACTCATCCGAACTCTCATTAAAATCTATCTCCTCCTACCGCACGACGCGGCCAGGACACCAAGTGTCCCGCCGCATATTCTACTTAAATGGAAACGTCCCAAAATGCGGGCTTCATAGCCCGCCTACGAGAAAAAGAAGCTCGCAAACGAGCAAGAGAGATGGCTCAACCTCCTAAGCAGATCCTTCCAGGAGAACCAATGGATACCTCAGGAGATGATCACTCTACAAGTTTCAGCCATTCTTCCTCACTTCCTCCCGCTCTTTGGAAACCTATTGGAGAACAAGAGGGCAGGGCTCACAGTGTCCCTCCATCCTCAAGAGCCCCTTCTCCTGCTTCACGATCTACCACACCATGTCCAAATACCTATGCAGCAGATCTCACAAGACTTGCCGCTAGGGTAGGAATTGTCATATGTCAAATCCGACAAGACATATCAATGAGTATTGATACTGCCAATATTGCATTTGACATGCTATCAGCAGATTCTCAAACTAATGCACGAGGACTGATAGCTGTCCAGCAACGATTGTTGGAAGGACAAGATATACATGACAATGATATTGCTATTATGTTACGTCAGTGTACAATGGTAGAGGCAAATGTTCGAGAAATCCAAGAAAGGATCAATAGGGAAATTGCCGCCAAGTTGGCTGCACAAGATGCACGGCAAGAACATCACGAAGGAGTAACCACCCAACTGC
The DNA here is from genome assembly GCF_000151645.1 of Tuber melanosporum. Lineage (NCBI taxonomy): Eukaryota > Fungi > Ascomycota > Pezizomycetes > Pezizales > Tuberaceae > Tuber > Tuber melanosporum. The sequence goes on along the minus strand of NW_003298804.1, from coordinate 156,686 downwards.
AGCGAGAAGCTCTAGAATGAGACCTCACCCTGGAACGTGCCTTCCAAGAGTTCAGAGCACAACAGACCCAGCAAAATACTGCAATGCGAACCCTGATATCCAATTTGGCTGCAAGGAAGGATAGGGACTCAGACCGGTATAGTGACTTTACCTGTACCATCCAAAAGGATCAAACCCACATATCCGATACCCTATCACTAGTTCTTAGCAAGCTTAAGGCACTAGATAGCGGACAACTAGGTGGTCGGCACACTTTGTTGGAATCAGTCCCAGAGGAATGGGAAGAGACTGCAGAACGGGGGGAACCTAAAGAAATCCCTTCTCGAGACAAGGGGAAACAAAGAGAAGGAGAACCTCCAACCTTTCTAATACCGGGTGGCGACCCAGATGATGGAAGTGATGATGGAGATGACGATGGAAACAAAGGAAAACGTGGAGGAGGACCATCCAGATTCAAACGGGGATTAACCCCCGAACAGCGTGGAACAGCTGATGTACTTGCAGAAGCATTGGCTCAAACAGTTAAACGACCAGCAGACCCGCCCCCATTATTCGAAGTAAAGGCCAGTCAATGTATTTACCATTGGCTAACCCAATGTCTAGACTACTTCCAACGGAACCCAAGAATCTGGGATGATGATCGAGAACGCATCATTTATGTCCTTGGACTGAAGGACAAAAGGGGATCAGGTCAGTCCAATAGCTGTATGGTACCGACATGCAATGGATGGTCTCTGAGGAGAAGAACAGGATCCGGAACTATCTTCCAGGACTCGCTTTGAGTACGAATTCACTAGTCGATACGTCCCTCTCGAAGAAGGACGAAAGGCCATACGGGATATGCAATCTGTGGAGTACAAAAACGATATTCAGACCTTCATGGGGAAAATGCATAATCTTAATCTCCACGCCCGATTAACGGGACCAGCCTGGCGAATGGCATGTGATAGGAAATTGCCCTCCAAGATTAGGTGGCGACTCTCCTTAAACAAATTTGATACCGATGCCGAATGGGAAAAAGCAGTCCGGGAAGCAGGAAGGGATGAAGAGGAACAACAGGAACGGAATCACCTAGACCGGGACAAATCAAAACCCGTAAGGATGTCTTCAGATAAGAAACCTACGGAAAAAATTCAAACAAAAAGGGAGAAACCCTTCATAAAAGGAGGTGGTCCCTCCAAGAAAAGGAAACGGGAACCGGAACCCAATAAACCGGTAAAGAAATCTGCTGGAACTACGAAGTTAACACACACAAACTTCAAAACTGCCCATGAAGGAATCCCTCAGTCAACTATTGATGAAAGAAAGCGGGATTGCAATTGTACTCGTTGTGGTAAGAAAAACCACGACTACAAAACCTGCTGGGGACAAATTCAGGTATCTAGAATAAGGGCAGATGACCGACCATTCAAGATACTAAGGCCTAGAAGGGTGGCAACAGTCAACCGTCCCAGAAAGATTTCCGCCGCCCAAGTTCCAAGAGGTAATAAACTCTGAGAACTCGGCGATGACGAAGAGATGACTTAAGTCATCTCATTGGTACCGACAACTACGGTGTTCGGGTAGTCTAGAAGAGACATACTCTCTAGGAATCGAAATCAACGGCAAATTAAGGGGACGTCGAAGCGAAGAAAACGACCTTGTGATCATGACCTGAGTGGGAGTACACGCGTCCTTCTTGCCGCAAGGACACGGGGATTAATAAAGAGCAATGCACGCATGGGCGGCGCCTCTATGCTTCCCAAGAGAGTGACACAAGTTCAGTCTAATGACCTAATACATGACTGTTAGGCTAGTCAGGCACATGACCTGGATACTGAAAGGTCTCCGATAAGGACCAATGCCTAGACAGGAAACAGACAGCACCAAGGGTTCCGAAGGGAGCGACAGTAGGGCTAAGATGAAGGATCTAGAGGATGAGTGAAGCACATCTTCGATCTATACGAGAAATAGGTGCAAGAGCTCTAGACCTTACCTTTAGTTACTGCTTCTTAGGTGCCGCGCTGGTACCAAACGGAACTCGATAAAATGAGGACACTGTCTACAGTTAAGCGAGGGTGGAGAATAAGCCCGGGAAGGTTATCAAAGAGACAGCCGACCAGCCCTACGCACCAGGCCTTTGTTTCCATGATATCTGGACGATGGCAGAGACCCCCTAGATTGGTTCCACAGGAAGTATAAAGTGGAAGGTATGGGAACCCCTCGGCAGGGGGTAAAGACCGCTAGTAGTGGGCTGCCCAATATACCAAAAGGAAACAAAGTTTGTCTGAGGAGACCTGAATGGTTGAAACTGCGCAGGCGCGGTAACAAACACCCTAGTTGTTATCACACCTCAGACATGTCGAAACGACAAAATGACGGTTCGACACCTCATCCAAAGAAACGCGCTTTTAGTGCACCAAAACCTACAAGATATAACAGTCCTGAGGGACGTGCTTTTATCCACATTATAAACCCAAAACGTCAGCGCTATCAAATAAGAATACTACTTGATTCAGGATCCAACGTGTTCCTGATCAACAAAGAACTCGTAAAGGAATTACGAATCCCATTTACCGAGAGACCGAATCTGGTCAATATTCAAGGCTTTGATGGAGTATCACCTCCGTCCAGAGAAAAATTTTATACGCATCCTATTTGGCTTGAAATAGGTCGCAACAAACATATGTCTGAAGTTGCATGCGAAATCGCAGCAGCAGGTGATTACGGGATGATAATCCCTTTCGGATGGTGGCATTCAGAACACCCCTTATACAACATTGGAGAACCCGCAAAGTCGGAATTCAAAGACTCCAAATGCAAGAACTGCGTGGAAGAAGAAGATGAAGGAATTACAGATATGTTCGAATACGATGAGACAGTAGCCTGGGATGAAAATGCAATCCAAGTAGGAAGAATTGGAACTATAGAGGATCCTAACGAAATCAACTTCGATTCTGTTCCAAAACACTACTGGAAATTTAAAAATCTATTTCTCCCCCAAACTGCGGCAAAGTTAGCACCTAGGAGAACCTTCGACCATGAAATTAAATTAGTTGAAGAAGTAAAACCCTCTTGGGGACCCATTTATCCTCTGTCTGACAAACAACTTAAGTTGTTACGAGAATACCTTGACCAAATGTTATGGGAAGGAAAGATCACGAAGAGTCAATCACCTTTCGGTGCTCCAATCCTGTTTACACCAAAAGCAGATGGAAGATTGCGACTGGTAGTAGACTACCGAAACTTAAATAAGATAACTATCTTAAACAAGTATCCACTACCGTTAATGTCGGAATTACGTGATCGGGTAGCAGGAGCTGGTATCTTTTCAAAAATTGATTTAAAAGATGGCTACAACCTCATCCGAATTAAAAAAGGGGATGAATGGAAAACAGCTTTCTGATCGCGTTATGGACACTATGAATATAAGGTCATGCCATTTGGATTAGCCAATGCTCCAGCTACATTTCAGGACATGATGAATGAAGTCCTGTGAGAATTCCTAGACCAAGGGGTCGTATGCTATTTGGACGATATTCTCATCGATTCAAAAAACGAGAAGGAACATATCGAACTAGTAACCAAAGTGTTACAAAGACTAACAGATTTTCAACTTGCGATTTCAATCAAGAAATCCTTTTTCCACGTTAAAGAGGTGGAATTCTTAGGCTACATGGTAGCTGTCGATGGGGTATCTATGAGTACCCGAAAGGTGGATTCAGTGTTAAACTGGAGGTCACCTACGTCGGTCAAGGAGGTTCAAATATTCCAAGGATTGGCAAACTTCTACCGACGATTTATAGAAAACTTCTCAAAGATTTATGCTCCAATTACAGAAACATTGAAAGGTGATTCTAAGAAGTTCCAGTGGGGTCCGGAACAAGAAAAAGCCTTTCAGGAGCTTAAGAGAAGGTTTACTTCGGCCCCAATCTTACACCATTTTTTCCCTGAAAGGGAAACGGTGGTGGAAACGGATGCCAGTGATTTCGCTTTAGGTTGCATCCTTTCCCGGTTTGTGGAGAAAAAACTGCATCCGGTGGCTTTTCACTCCCGCAAACTAAATTCCGCAGAGCTAAATTACGAGATCCATGATAATGAACTGTTGGCAATGCTAGAAGCATTCAAAGAATGGCGTCAATACCTTATCGGAACCGAAAAACCCATAACGGTTTATACCGATCACCAAAACTTGCAATATTTCCTTACCTTGAAGGTCTGGAGCGGACGCCAAATCCGTTGGGCGCAGAAGTTGGTAGACTACAACTTCAGGATTGTCTACCGCCCAGGTATAAGGGGAGGTAAATCTGATGCACTCAGCAGACGGCCGGAGTACCGTTCTGACGGGGGAGCTGCACATCGCGAACAGGCGATATTAAAACCCGAACATTTCCAAATCAGTTCCGTAACAAGAACTACAAAAAGGGAAATTCAAATATGCTTAATAGCAGGTGGCTCACCAGTTGATATAAGCACAGGTGATATACAGGAAACAGCAAACTGGAATAACTTGAACTCCATGATTCGAGTAAAACGGTTAGATACAAGAGCAAGGCTACCAACCAAGGGTTCACGGATGGCAGCGGGACATGATCTCCATGCGATGCAGGAGGATATAATTCCAGCACGGGGACAATTAATTGTGGGAACCAGAATCGCAATCGGAATCCCAACCGGAACCTACGGAAGAATTGCTCCTAGAAGTGGACTAGCAGTCATAAGTGGTATTTCTACAGGTGCTGGAGCAATCGACGCGGATTATACCGGCGAACTCAAAGTATTACTATTCAATCATCAAGACGCAGACTGTCACATTAAAGCTGGCGACCGAATTGCCCAGCTAGTGATAGAAAAAATTAATAGTGCAGATATGATGGAAATAGACAATCTAGAAGATACTGAAAGGGGTGCGTGGGGATTCGGCCGTAAGGACATTGCAACAAGGGCTATTACGATCCGGGAATTGGAACCAGTAGTTAGCCAGTTACATGCCTCAGTGGAACAGAATATACACTGGTATGACACAGCCGAAATACCTGAACGAACCCTCATGACTAGCTCTATACTAGCCCATAAGGAACTCAAACAATTCAACCCGGAATTCTTGGAACAGATCCAAAAAGCCATCACGGAAGATAGAGATTGGCTTAAGAGAAAAAACGAGTTAGAAAAACTACGAGACAATGACAAACCTTTCCCAAAAGATTGGACCCTATCCAATGAATTGCTCTACTACAAACAAATACTATTTGTACCAAATAACTAAGACCTTTATACGACAATATCTGAAGGATGTCATGATGCTAAGATAGCAGGATACTTCGGACAAGAAAGAACCCTTGAGATAATTATGAGGGACTTCTATTGGAAGGGCTTGGCAAATTGGGTAAACGATTACGTACGGTCGTGCGATGATTGTCAACATAACAAATCCCCACGACATGCGAAATACGGTCTACTACAACCACTGTCAGTACCATATGCAGTATGGGCATCAATATCAGTCGACTTCATTACACAATTACCACAAAGTTAAGGCTGTACCGAAATTATGGTAGTGGTCGACCGGTTTACAAAAATGGCCCACTTCATTGGATTAGAAGGAACAGCTACCGCAAAGGACGTGGCTACAACCTTTACAAAAGAAATATGGAAGCTACATGGCTTACCAACAGAAATTGTCTCAGATATGGATTCCAAGTTCGCTGGAGAATTTTGGGAATCCTTGTGCAAAACACTAAGTATAAAAAGAAGGATGTCTACAGCATATCATCCCCAAACAGATAGACAAACTGAGCGAACCAACCAAGTGCTGGAAGGTTACTTGCGAAGTTTCGTCAACTATGATCAGGATGACTGGTACCAGCTCCAACCGTTAGCCGAACATGCTTATAATAACTCGGCAACCAATGCACATGGACTAACACCTTTCTACGCAAACTATGGTTTCCACTCACAAACCAAATGGATGAAGGAACGCGAGGCACATAATCCAGGAGCCACGCTCTATGTGAACTGGATAAGAACGATCCACGAACAAGCAAGGCAATCACTTCAACAGACACGAGAAGCTATGGCCAAATACTATGACAGAAAGGCCAAACAACAACCTGACTTCAAAATCGGTGACAAAGTAATGCTAAATGCAAAAAACATTCGCACGCGTCGGAAGTCGAAGAAACTGAGTCCAAAACTATATGGACCATTCGTGATCTGGGAGAAACGGGGAAACCGTGCCTGCAAACTCAACATTTCGGATCGATGGAACATCCACCCAGTGTTCCATGTATCTCTGTTAGAACCTTACAGGGAGTCGGTACGGGCCAACCGACAACAACCTCCCAGAAAACCCGAGGATATTGAGGGCGACTTACAATGGGAGATAGAAAAAATAGTAAGAAGTGAAATACGCTCTTACCGAAAAAGAGTAAGTAGTCACTACCAGGAGGTACATGAACTATGGTACTTTGTTAAATGGCAAGGATAATCTGAAGATGAGAACACCTGGGAACCTGCCACGGGCATGGATAACGCAAGAGAAATGGTGAATAAATTTCACCGCAATAACCCAGAAAGGCCACGGCGGGCAGAGGAAGGACGATGAGAAAAAGGTTTTCCTACCGTGGCCAAGCAAACGCGGGGGGTTTTTTACCCTACTCTTATTGGGTCCTAAAGGAATTAATGTTTAAGGTTTAATAATTAGTTGTGTTAATTAAATTTTTTAATTTTTATTTGAATGTACCAAAAAAGGCATTCGGGACGAAGCCTTAAGAGGAGGGAGCTCATGTTAGGAATACCGAGATCTGATACCTAGGAACCACCCTAGGTAGGGTAACCTTTCCCGAAATCGAAATCTCAGGTGTCCAACACCCCCCTCCGGCCCCCTTACGGGGCTCGCGCGTCATCATACATATCGATATAAGTTGCGTCCTGTGAGCATTATACCACAGAATCGAAGGTGTTAGAATAACACCGTATACGTCGCCGCCGTCCGTTCGACCGGATCCTGTTCGCAGGATATATAAGAGGGGACCTTCGGCTAGGTCTGGGAAGTATAACGGAGTGAATCCGTCAACTACCCAGAAGGTTACTAGGCTTCAAGAATGAGATATCTTTGGCGTAGGCCGCAAGTAACGGGACGTTTTCGCACAAAGAGATGATGATGAATAGTAAAGGATCTTAATGAAAGACCAATACATTCACATCCACTCTACGATAACCAGAAGAGTTTGGAACTCCTGAGAATACTACCATCGAACCCAATGGAGTTTGAGGAGTGTTACAACTAGGTTCCAGTACATACTGCAACTGAGGTGGTGACTCCCAAACTGGTGACAGTAACCAGATTCCTGTTACCCATGGCAACCAAGGGTTACCGACCGAGGGATTATCTACCAGCCCTATAGAAAGGCTTCCTGCAGATAAGTAGGAAGTCCTCCGGAAAAGATCTATTGGTTGGATGCAACCCGCAGACGAAACTGATCATTTCATCGACAAGGGAGACGATTGGAGCCAACACAGTTCGACTTGAGAATTGGGCCATTTGCCTAAAAAGACTCTCACTATCGGATAATTACTATTGGAAACAGCATGACTTCCAAATAGTCATATTATAATTATCAAAGAGGGTGTGATCATTTTCAGGGTCTCCAAGTGTTCGCACCTTGGAAGAAAACCCGACGTTGCGAGTTATATTGGAAAAAGGTACATGGTTGTATGTTAGTTTGATATAGTCCGCGAACACTCAGACGCGGAATATAAATATCAAAGTACCTCCCAAGCTTTAGACATTATCAAGCAACGGAGAAGAGACCTTAACAATATAATATTGTTCTTACGATTTTCCCTTACTTTACTTTACCCTACTTTACTTCGCTCTTAGTAGTCATAAACGAAACGAGTGAAGTCTGAGCCTTCCTAGACAATCTCCGTCTATAAAAACGAATCTTGATCGGGCTAGACAACTCTGAAGTCTATCGGGTTGTCTCCGCCTAACAATAATACAAAGTTATTGTGATTATGCATCTATGACTACTAGGTTACTGGGTTTCTTAAAAACCCTTGTTAAAATTCAAGATTTTGCCATAGAACCCCTATTCTAAGATGTGTAATTTACTATTACTAAGCAAATTAAGTGTGGCTGTCGTAACACCTTTTCTCCTCTTACGCCAAAAGTAGCAACCTTTATATCCTTAAGGCTTTACAACTATATGGCTAATTAGAAAAGAAAAACCTGTTTATTATTCTTCATTATTAGCTCTTTCTGAAACAGTTTTTTTTTGCTCATTTGGAGCTGTGGTGGTAAAGCCTTTAGGATTTGAAAATGATGAAAAATCTGGTACACCTTTTGGAGATCTTGAACCGTATTTATATCCAGCATCTAAGGGTTTGCATACTGCATCTAACTACTAAACAACAAAGCACTTTTCTTCAATTTGTACCAAATGGTCTTTGGTCTTTACCAAGTGCACACATACTGTTTAACCTTGAAATCTTTCATACCACTTCCAAATACTCTTTAATAAAACATTTCTTGTCAGTCAATCATGATGTACTGTTATCTTCTAACTAGTTGTTTTCAATTTATACAGTGAAATAGATATCTTTTGTAACAATCTTACTCAATATATGTTAGTTCTTAAAAAGGTCATGATCTTACCTCTTTGTTATCTGATACCTCAATTGCTCTGAGAATCCTTCTCTTCATTATCACTTTCGATAATTCTAATGGATATATTTTCTTAGTCTCATATTTGTCTAGTAAGTGAGACTTCTTTCTCACATAATGTTTTAGGAGATGTTTGAATATAGATTAGAGTATAAATTTGACTTATACTATAGGAAAGAACTTAAGTGCTTGCATGAGGAGTCTAATGAGGAGGTCACTAGACCTGACTTATAAAGACACTTCACCTAATACTAACGCTGATGTGACTCATCCTGCTGCATCACCTCTTTCGATAACTCATAAGTGCAAGTCATGTGAGATCTCTCAGCTGACTCCAAGGAGTCAACTACATGACATACTTAAACAAATTATCAAGATTCTAACAACTCATGTGCATATGTGTATTACACAAGTGAAATTTGTGAGTCATAAATATAAGTCATTTGTGAAAGTCATAATATTATATGGCTTACAACTCTGAGTTATTGTATAATAATAAACACCTATAACTCATAACCATAAGAAATGTGAAAACCTTATTGCTTAGCTCTAATCTACCTTGTTACAATCCAGTTTGCAATAGTAGTTTCTCTTATCTTCAAACCACATTTCCTTTAGGTTTCTATATCCTATACTCCAAGTTGATGACCTCCCATTCCATTCCTCGGATAGCCTTTCTCATTGTTGCAAACCTCTCACACTCCTCATTGTACTATTGTCTTACTATCTTTAGTGTAACATTTGCCATTTTCATCATTCTTCAGTGAGTATTGATCATATTCTCCTCTTAGTATAGTTGTTCATCTAGGTCTGCAATCTGCCTATGTACACTCTCTATATCAAACTCTGTAGGCACTTCCAAATATGCCTCTAAACTTTCATTCCACCTCTCTGCCAAATGCATCCTCTGGTTAAGTCTTCTGGTTCCTAACTCTTTTTCACTAGCAGAGATTTCTTTCCTCCTCCTATCTGGTTGTGAATAATAGCCTGCCTTGATTATTACTTTCTTATGAGGCTAGCAATTGTCCAAGAAGTATTTGGACTAATAGTCCTTTGTGTAAGGTACTCTTAGATTCTGACCTATCTTTAATTTTAAAGGTCCAGAGAGCCTTAGTGGTGGTTGTTACGGAAACTAATTGGCTATTTGTTTATTGTTTAAGTACATATAGCACTTGTCATTGAAGTACAGCTGTGATATGTTGTTGTACTAAAGGTTTTTCTTTCTGCCTCTTTCTGTTAAGCCTCAAGCTTGGCTACCATGGGTCTCAATGGACAATAGTCGGTACTTGTAGGTATGCTAGCTCTTAGGCTATTGCCCTATCCTTCAAGGTGAATGAGGGGTTTAGCCTTTATCTACTCATCACTGATTGGTTCGAGCTTGATGTGTACTCAGATTTTCCTTTTCTAGGTAGAGTTTGTGGAACCTGGCAATGACATGTCCAGCATTATTGAAGTTTCTTGACAAATATCACTCCTGGTTATATTTGGAAGTATAGCCAGTCTACTTGGCTCAGTATTGGAGATTACAGTAGTGTCGGTAAGAGTCCATGATCATGTTTAGTTCATATTTGTCTCTACTGTCTCTCTACATAAGTGGTCGGGATTCTTTGATTTGAGAGAGAGATTTGGTATCTGGATAAGGTTCAAGGAGGAAGATGTGGAATGTTGGATATTTATTTATCGCTAGTAGTATGACTAATATATAAGTACTTGTCCTGGCTGTTGCGAGGATTTTCCAGGATCATATTTTCCTGTTGTTGAGTTTCTTTGATGGTCTTGTAGTCCTAATATGGTATGGTAACAACCACACTATATTTTCTACTTGCAGATTTAGATTAGGCTTTCGCTAGTTATCATAGCATTCCTTCTGTCATAGCTGTATGTCACTCATTGATGTTGTCAATGAGTTCTGGAGTCTTATGATATCTTTCAATATTGTGTGATTAATATTGATTAAATGCTCAATGTTTGGATATTTCAGGTGTTGACCAGGATTGGTGTAGAAAGGAAATATAGCAGTAGATCCTTACATGCTATGGTTGTATGGAAACTTGACGAGTGGTAGGAGATTGTACCAGTTATCTTGTTAATAGTTGACTGTAATGATTCCCCTTTAGGTAGTTAGTTCTTGGCGATGGAGAATGATACTTCTCTTCTTCTTCTACTATATGATATCTTTTAGGCCTATGCCTACATCACTGATAGTATAGAACCAATGTCCTCTATCTGTAATGCCTATTGTAAGCTTCTCTACAACTCTATTCGCTGTAGAGTATTCTTCGTCGTAATAGTAACGAAGGTCGTGATAATGGTAAAAAGTGTAAATGTATTCTGTATTCATTAAAGTAATAAGTAGGAAAAGTACTTAGAAGTCAATCTAATTTTATAAAAACTCATACCAGTACTACTAGCATACAATGAGTCCCCACCAGTACAGGGATACCCCTAACCGATCTATTACTAATCCTAAGGTAACCAAGTCTAGAGCTACCTCCCCTACCATTCCTGAGTCATACCTGTATAGAAATTAATTATAAAGACTATTAAGTAACCTAGCACACTGTTCAGTCCAAACCCATCGCCACTCTGGTATGAAGCGAACCAGTAGTAAGTATAGTTAAAGCTAAACAAACGACCAACTCAATCAGGTTCCTAGTATAACAAACATAAAAACACCACCACCCGCTCTGTATACCATCTCCCAGCCCATCTACCATAAAGGAAAACCAAAAACAACTTAACTCCATAAGCAGAACCATTGTAGAAAGAAGGTAACAAAAATGTTCACCTCTCGTACCTACATGCCAGGTCATCGACCTTATGAACCCACTTTGCTAGTTATCTCAGAAGAGTGTACTGGTGACGAGGACCTGTACCCACTGTCTGAAACCAAACAAAAACTACTATAAACAAAAGAAAATCATAGATGTGGTGACAGACTGCAGTGGTCAGTGGGGCCTATCTCCCACCCATGGTGCCTTGCCCCATCCTGCTATATCTGTAGTCAAACCAAAAAAAAAAAACCAAACAAGGATCAGAGAATCCAGTACTCAAGACCCAATCAAGTTCAATGAGGTCGTGGCAATCCACTATCTGCACAGGTGGCTATCAACCCGCTGGTCCATCCGGAAGCTTTGCTGTACTCAGTAGCTTGATCTTAACTGCATAGGCAGGACAGAAACATTTAATTAGACTCATCTCAGCCTGATTTGTACTTGACAACTGCTTGCAGGTTCCTCTCCTACCTTGTCAACCCCCTCCAAGCCCCATACACCAGATGCCACAGGACCCATCCAGCCCCCTCTACTCTGCAAACAGATCAACCATTCGACAGTGGCAGGATAGCTGTCACGAATGTGGCTTGGCATGGAAAAGGTTTTCACGTGACACATGATTATGAGTCACAGGTATGTTATTGTTTTGCGCATATAACTCATTCGGGTTATATGATTTGTTATGTGTGGGATTTGTGATGCTTTCACATATGGCTCAAGTATGAGTCATGGGACTTGCGCCTATGACTCAGTCGAGTCATATGACTTGTTTATTGTGTTATGATTGGTTTATGAGTTTTGCACATGACCTCGCTATGAGGTCATGGCTTTTGAGCAGGTGATCACTTTGGTCACATGACTAGTTTGTTATGATTTGCTTTCGCACATGTGACCACTTTAGGTCACATGATTAAAGGCGGGAAGAACACTATATAAAGAGGCCGATGCGGCCGAGGAAGATAGGTTCTTCACGCTTTGTTCTAAGTACTTTTCCTACTTATTACTTTAACGAATATGAAACACGTTTACAATCTTTATCTTTATTGCAACATTATTGTTACGCAGCGGAGAGCTCTTCACAAGGAAGAGTTAGAAAAAGCTTACAATATGCGTTCCCGATAGAAGATAAAGGTCTTGTACTATCGGTAACGTGAGCATAGGCCTATAGCTATCGTTAGACAAAGGAAGAAGAAGACAGAAGAGATAAGTATCGTTCCCCATTGCCAAGAGCTAACTACCGAGAAAGGGATCATTATATTACAAAGCGTCACCTAAGTGCGACGCCAAACGATACAAGACAGCATCCTTCAATCCAGACAGGGAAGGAGATATCGACGATCAAAACCTCAACCTAGGAGGATTCCGTGATGCATTAGATCACGTCTCAGCAGAACCCACGAGAGCGGCAAGCCCAGTAACCCCAGAGAAGGGATCCACAGTCGATAGCTCTCCTGCAGGAACTCCACGTCCTGAGAGAATGTCGGGATCGGCAGTACCTGGGCCACCAGCCCTAGCCACTCCGGCACCAGGAACCAGCATACTTGGAATGACTGAAAATCAGTTTCAATCATTTCTCGCAGCTACGCGAAATACAGGACAAGGAAATATCCAACGACCAAAAGCAAAGGAACCCGACACATATGAAGGAGCTGAAGATAAGCCATGAATATTCTTAGCACAATGCGAAGGATATTTTGCTGTCAAGGAATATGGAGATCAACATGACGAAATCAAGATTCCATATGTGGAATCTCTGCTCAGAGGACTTGCAGGGCAATGGATCATGCCTCTCCAAGATGGAAGGAAGCCGAGGGAATGGGTCACATACGAAGAGTTCAAGGCGACACTCTTTGAACAATTTTGAGATCCCAACGCCAAAGAAACAGCAATATGAAAGCTAGAAAAACTCCAGCAAGGAAAACAAACATTCTCAGCATATGGGAAGGAATGTCGACTATTGGAATACGAGGCCAAGTTTGATGATACCACTCTCTACATCATCCTCCTGAGAAACTGCAGTGAGAGACTCCGAGAGGCATGGGGAATCTCTGACCTGCGATATACAACAGCCGAATGATTTGCAAGATGGTCAATCGATAAAGAAAGCAAATTAAACATGGTGCGAAGCAACTCGGAAAACACTATAGCGCACAGAGTGGTCCAATTATCCAGGAATGGGGACGGGACTTTTAAACCGCAAACACCTCGAGGAGAAAGTCGAGCATTACCACCAGGCAAACCAATGGAGTTAGACAAGTCAAGAACAGGACCGGCGCTGAATCTGTCTAAGGAAGAATACGCCAGAAGGATAAATAGGAAACTATGCCAGAGGTGTGGAAAAGCAGGGCATCGGATACGAGAATGCAGAAGCCAACCGGACAACGGATACCAGGGAAATAGAGCTGCTGGAAATAATCGTTTCCAAAATCAGAAAAGGAGCAACATCCGCGAAATGATAGCAGAGGATTCACCGGCGGAAAACGACGAGGGTCCCCAGTAAACGGTGGTCTGGGAGACCCAAGCTGTGGACCTGGAAAACCCATCAAATTAGTGAACTACTACACGGCACTACACACATAAAGAGGAGAAGAAGATGGAGATCATGTGATAATCAAAATGAAGATATACAACAGAGAAAGCGAAGAAACAACAACATATGCAATGCTCGACTCAGGGGCTACTGAAGACTTCATTGACAAAGAAATATGCGACAAATACGGCCTCCACACCAAACAAGCGAAGAAAGCAAGACAAGTCTACTTAGCGGATAGAAAACCAAGCACAATGGGTCTTATAATCCATACGGCGAAGTACCTATGGACATTGACAGTGATAGGGAAACGGCAACCTTTCAAGTGGCAGATCGGAAGAACCATGAGATAGTCATAGGGATGCTATGGTTACCGAAGCAAAATCCAACAATCGATTGGAACGAGAACAAGATGACCTTTACAAGCGAACTATGTGTGACAAGATGTCTCCACAGTTCACCTGTGGTCTACTCGACACCGATACGAGAAGTGGAAGAAGAAACTTTGCATGCAAAGTTCACCGAGATGCGGCAAGACAAGAGAGTCCGGATAAAAGGCTGGACCAAGAGGCAAAAGTGCCTACCAAGGGTTCCAAAGGGGCAGCAGGACACGACATATATGCCAATGAAGGAATCAAGATACCTGCCAACGGGCAGGCAACGATAGTAACGGGAATAGCCATTGGACTCCCAGAAGGCACCTACGGACGAATAGCACCCTGTAGTGGTCTAGCAGTCAAACACCGACTCATGACCATGGCAGGGGTGATCGACGTCGACTATACCGGTGAAATCAAAGTGGTCATGGCCAACCTAGCTCAAGAGGACTACCAAGCCCAGAAAGGCGATTGAATCGCACAGTTGATAATCGAAAAAATCAACAAAGAGGACCAGCATGAAGTAGATCAACTAGAGGAAACCATAAGAGGAAACAAGGGATTTGGAAGTACGGACCAAAACCAGCTCGATACAACAAAAAGAATTGAGATCAAAGAGATCACAGCACAAGCCTTTGGACGATACTGTCGAAGAGGAGATACAACAGAAATTCTCAAATGGACATACGAAGACAAAAAAGCGGTTCTAGCAAAAATCAACATCAGCATAGAACTAGCAATCCAAGACAAGAAATATCAAAGCAAAAAGGAATGGAAAGAATTGGTTTCAAAAGAATATCACCAATTCACAAATCTATTCCAAGAAGAGGAAGCTACGGAGCTACCACCTCGAAGACCAGGAATCGACCACGAAATTCATCTGAACAAAGACGAAAAAACCGGAAAAACAAAAGAGATTCCCTATAAGAAGTTATACCCCCTAGGGGAAGCAGAGCTCGAAGAACTTAGGAAGTATATCGAGCAAAACCTAAAGAGAGGATGCATCTGAGACTCTTTCGCGTCAGGACGATCCCGAATACTATTCGTCAAAAAGAAAGACGGAAAAATGAGACTCTGCGTGGACTACAGAGCCCTCAATTCGGTTACCAAGAAAGACCAATATCGGCTACCCTTGATTGGGGAAGCACTGGACAGACTACGATCAGCAAAATATTTCACCAAACTCGACATCAAAGACCCATACCACAATATACGCATCAAGGCAGGAGACGAATGGAAGACTACATTCGCCTCCAGATACGGAATGTTCGAATACTTGGTTATGCCCTTCGGGCTAACCAACGCACCGGCTTCATTCCAGAGATGGATCAACAAGGTACTTAATAAGTACCTCGACATATGTTGCATCGTATACTTGGACGATGTACTCATATACTCGGAAAACATACAACAACACCAAAAAGATATCAGCAACATCATGGCGGCAATACAAGGATCAGGAATGAAGATCAAACCAACAAAATGTGAATTCCATAAGGAAGAAACAGAATACCTTGGATTTATCATCAATCAAAGTGGGGTCAAGGTCAACCCTGTTAAAACAGCAGCCATTTGAGATTGGGCCAAACCAAACAACAAAACAGATGTTCAATGCTTTATGGGATTCTGCAACTTTTATCGAAGGTTCATAGAGGGATTTAGCAGGCTTGCAAAACCACTCTATAACCTTACGAAGAAAGACAAGAAAGGGGAATGGGGAGAAAACAAACAAAAAGCATATGATGCAATATGAACGCATCTAACATCGGCACTCAAACTGGTTCATTTCAACCCAAACCGAAAGACAATGATCGAAACGGATGCCTCAAAATACGTATGCTCAGGCATACTATCGCAACAATGCGATGAAGGAAAATGGAGGCCCGTGTCTTACTGATCCAAAACAATGGCCCCTGCAGAGTGCAACTACGATGTTGCAAACAAAGAACTATTAGCGATAGTTCAAGCATTAAAAGAATGGAGGAGATACGTTTCGAACAACGACCATCAAGTCCGAGGTCTAACTGACCACAAGAACCTGGTCCCATTCATGACTATGAAAGAACTGAACGACCGCCAGATAAGATGGATGGAGCACCTCAGCAAATACAACTTCTAAATCGAATACCGACCAGGAAAAGAGAGCGGAAAGCCCGATGCTCTCACGAGGATTGCAAGTGACAAACCACAAACGAAATAAGACGAAAGGATCAGACAAAAAACACGAACCCTATTACCAAAAACCTACTTCGAGGCAATGGAGGTTATCCAATTCACATCAAAGGAGGAAAGAGGAATTGAAAATGCAAACAAGAAAGATAAAACAATCCTGGCAATAAGAGAAGCCTTGGAAGAAGGAAAAAAGGAGATGAAAGGAATTGCACTGGGGTTATGCCAATGGAAGGACGGAAATATGTGGTAGGATAAAAAACAATGGATCCCGGAAGAAGAGGAGATAAGGACAGACATCATACGACAACACCATGATATCCAAACGGCAGGACATGGAGGAACAACTAAAATCACGAAATTCATCACGAGGTCATTTTATTGGCTAGGACTGCGCGAAGATGTCAAACGATATGTCAAAAACTGCGACATATGCCAGAGAACGAAAACGGCTAAATACGCACTATATGGATTACTAAAATCAAATGAAGTCCCCGAACAACTATGGGAAACAATTACTATGGATTTCATCACCGACCTACCAACATCGGAAAATTGCGATAGCATCCTGGTCGTGGTGGATCGCCTGACCAAAATGAGTCATTTCACTCCCGTTAGAAAAGACATCAACATAAGGGATTTTATACAAACATTCTTCCGAGAGGTCTTTCGACTCCACAGCCTCCCAAAGAATATCATTACCGATCGAGGAACACTATTCACATGGGGACTATGGAAGAAAGTAACCGGAGAAATGAGAATACAAAACAGAATGAGCACAGCGTTCTACCCTCAAACGGATGGACAAACGGAACTGGTAAATGTGATAGTCGAACAATATTTAAGGGCCTTCGTCAATTATCAGCAAGATGATTGGTACATGCTGTTATCTATGGCTGAATTCGCAGACAACAATGGAAAGCAAGAAACAATTGGCACGACACCCTTCTTCGCAAATTACGGACAACATCCACAAAGTCAGACCACATATCATACTATTAAGGATGTGATACCGTATAAAACCGATATGGGGAAACTACACAAAACATTACAATACGAAATGAGTCAAGGACAACAACGACAGAAGGAACAATACGATAAGCACCGAAGATCAGATCCAAACGTACGACCAGGAGATATGGTATGGCTAATACCACGCAACATTCATACGACGCGACCATCAAAGAAATTGGACTACGAGAAAATAGAACCATTCCGGATACTGGAAAAAGTGGGCAGTCGAGCTTATAAACTCAACCTTCCCCCCTCAATGTGAATATACAACACACTGCACGTCTCACTCCTTGAATTACACATCGACAATAAATTTCCTTCATAAACACTTATTCCTCCCCCACCGATCGAACATGACGGAGAACCAGAATACGAGATCGATGAAATAGTTGATTCCCGCTTCTTCCACAGTCACCTCCAATACCGAGCCAAGTGGACAGGATATTGTCCAGAACACGATAAAACTTGGTACTTCGCACATAACTTCGAAAACGCACAAGATGCCATCTCAACCTTCCACCGGCGATACCCAGCCAAGCCCGGCCCAGGTGACGATCACGTTCAATCAAGACAAAGGCGAGGAAAAAACTCCCGTGCCATTGCAACAACACGAAGGCTGGGGTAATAGCCCCAGCCAAACCACACCTACTAGCCCCGAATACTCATTCATGGGGCCAACCGACGAAGAGCTCAAGGAAAGGGAACAACAAGTACAGCATAACGCTATGTCATGGATGGTATGCTACGATGACGGATGCCAAACACACTTTGGCGACAAAGAAGGCTCGGGATGGTTCCCGAGGGAATGTCGAAAGCGTGGCCCATGCCCGGACCACGTCCTGAAGCATTGGCAACAATGCTTCAGAAATGGGTGCAGGATACACAGGGCACAGAAAATATCTGCAGGATTCTACCCGCAGAAGGATGGAAGCAGGAAAGAATTGGAAGGAGAGGATGCCAGAAAGGCATGGGCCGCGAGGACGGGGTCCAGAGAGGGAGGGGCCCAAAACTCCTCAGCAGACACAGAACCGGACGTGAGGAGCCTACACAGGCTGATCTGGGGACTCCGAGAACAACTTGGCCAAGCTGAGGCCACAATTTCGGCAAACGACAAAACGATGGCGGAGCTAAGACAGCTGAACGATAATCAGCGGCAAACGATCAAGATGGCGAATCTGACACCGGAATCAGCAAGGGTCAGGTGGAGGGCGGCAGATGAAAAGTTCCACAAGCTGAGAAGGACCATGCGCTTGGCATGACGGGAACTATTGAAACTGGGAGAAAAAGCCTGATGGGACTCAGGCTTAGGAGGAGGGGAGCTAATATCACAAATGTGGCTTAGCATGGAAAAGGTTTTCACGTGACACATGATTATGAGTCACGGGTATGTTATTGTTTTGCGCATATAATCCATTCGGGTTATATGATTTATTATGTGTGGGATTTGTAATGCTTTTGCACACGGCTGAAGTATGAGTTATGGGACATGCGCCTGACGAGTATGCCTTGCGAGTGTGCCTTGCGGGTAAGCCTTGCGCATATGATTTATGTTTCCCACATGACTTCATTATGAGGTCATGGGTTTCGCGCATATGACTCAGTCGAGTCATATGACTTGTTTATTGTGTTATGATTGGTTTATGAGTTTTGCACATGACCTTGCTATGAGGTCATGGCTTTTGAGCAGGTGATCACTTTGGTCACATGACTAGTTTGTTATGATTTGGTTTCGCACATGTGACCACTTTAGGTCACATGATTAAAGGCGGGAAGAACACTATATAAAGCAGCCGATGCGGCCGAGGAAGATAGGTTCTTCACACTTTGTTCTAAGTACTTTTCCTACTTATTACTTTAACGAATATAAAACACCTTTACAATCATTATCTTTATTGCAACGTTATTGTTACGCAGCGTAGAGCTCTTCACGAGGAAGTGTTAGAGAAAGCTTACGATAGGCATTCCCGATAGAAGACAAAGGTCTTGGACTATCGGTAACGTGGGCATAGGCGTATAGCTATCGTTAGACAAAGGAAGAAGAAGACAGAAGAGATAAGTATCGTTCCCCATCGCCAAGAGCTAACTACCGAGAAAGGGATCGTTACAATAGCCTATACCTGACCCCATCAGACAGCCACTGGTATTGGCTAGATAAATTGAGTACCAACTCTAACAGTGGGTTGCTGAGTGGGCCTCTAGCAGATAGTAGGAGTCAAAAAAGAAGCAGTATGATGACTGAATGGTATGGACACCAGCTACACCATCCAATCCAGCTGAACTAAGTCATGCAGGACCATTCAAAGACAGCTACACAGATCTGGCAAAAGACGTACACCACACGATAGGTAAGAGGTACACTAATCTGACACGATAGGAAGAGGGAGGGCAAAGGAACAGAAGCAGACAAACAGAAGGTAGGGCTGACTGGCAATGGGTGAGGTCACCAACAATAACCCACAACTGAACCACCCTAACACACAGACAATGCAGGTATCTGACAGCCAATTATTCCACACCACCCCAAGCAACTACTGCAGATGCACGAGGGGGTAAGAATTTTCAGAGTGAAAGCCATCCCTACTAAAGTGAGGAGGAGACACCTGCCTGAAGCACCACAAAGCTGCAAGGACAAAAACTTCAAGGAAATAGTGATAAATAACATAGTAAGATTCTGACCAAAGAAACAAATTATAATGAGAAGAGGTAGAGCGGGTACTCCCCTGCTACATGAGGAATGATGTAGCCAGTATGACAAGTTGAGATACAGGACAATTATTAAATGAACCCTTCAGTTTTCCATATTGTGAGAACTTAGGACTCTGTTAAAAGCCAATGACAAGTGGGAGCTGGTCTAGAAAATGACATGGGTGATCCCCCCAAACACCAAGTTCCATCCTCCTAATTGAACACAAAACCTGAAAGTAGATGACAGACAGGAAGCTGAAGATGTTTTACCAAAAGGGTGTTATAAGCAACCATGATGAATAGCTTAATGTGCCAGCATCATGAGATAATCAGCAAACAACGAAACAAGATGCAAATAAGTAGATAAGCTGTCAACCATACAACAACCGCCTAAGTCAGAATACTGGGTAAACCCAGATAACTTCCTAGCAAAAGTACTAACTATGGGCATAGAAGCTCACCGCCGAGGTGGGTGAAGGCAAGAATGAGGAAAGTACTTAAAAAAAAGTGTGAAGAGCCTATCCTCTTTTGCCATACCAGCCTCCTTATATAGTTCTCTTCCTGATCCTAGTCATGTGATCCCAAGTGGTCACCTGCACGAAAGCAAATCATAACAAACAAGTTATATGATCAAACTAGTCATAAGTATAAAACCCATGATCTTATAGTGAGGTCATATATGAAAACTCATAAACCAATCATAACGAAATAAACAAGTCACATGACCTAAAGTGGTTACATGTACAAAACCCATGATCTCATAACAAGATCATGTGCAAAACATAAATCAGATGTGCAAGGCATACCCATAAGGCATGCTTGCAAGGCATTATTACCATGTGCAAGTCCTATGACTCAAAATCGAGTTATGTGTGAAACATATCAAATTATATGGCCCCACTGAATCATATGTATGAAATCATACCATACTTATTACTCATAACTATGAGTCCTGTGAAAACCATTTCCTTGCTAAGTGAGTTTATAATATTAGCTCCTCTCTTCCTAAGCCTGAGCTCTATCAGCCCTTTTCTCTAAGTTTCAACATTTCCTGTCTGGCAGTCTGCATAGACCTTAAAAGCTTGCTGAACTTGTCTCCCACTGTGTGGTATTATATCTTCACTGATTCCATCTTGAGGTTGGCTATTGTGATTATATAGCACTAATTGTGCTTTGTTTGTCTCAGTTCCATGCTTGTTCTCTTGTTTACTGAAATTGTAGCCTAAGCCTAGCCAGGTTATTCCCATAGTCCTCTGATGTACATATACAGACTTCTGAGGTTGGGTTCTATTTGCATTGTAGATTTCTTTTTGGGCGCCCCCTTCCCTGGTCCTTGTCCTTGAGGCCTAACGTCTTCTGCGGGTATCCTTCCTTCCAACTCTTCTTTTGTTCCGTCCTTCTGTAGGTAGTATTCCACAGAGATTTTCCTCACCCTGTCCATCTTTCACATATTATTGAAACACTCCTTCCAGTGCTTCAAATCATTGTTCATGTATGGGCTGTGCTTTCTGTATCATCTCGAGAACGATCCCGAGACTTCTTTGGCTCGATACTGTATAGGACATCTATTGTTGTAGTATACCTTTGAACTCATGGTCTTGTATCTTGCTTTATTCTCTTATTCTTTAAGTTCTTAGTCTGATGGGTCCATAAACCAGTATTCAGGGCATGTTGGTGTGATCTATCTGGGGCAATTACCCTAGCCTTGATGTAGCTGCAAGGATGTGGGTTCTTTTCTCTTGCCATTGAGGTTGTATGTGATGGTTACCTGAATGGGACTTGCCTAGGTATCGCTGGTGGAAGGCTGAGAGGGTATCTTGTAGGTTTTCAAAGTTGACTGTGAAGTACCAAGTTTTATAATGTTCAGGCGAGAAACAGTCCACTAGGCTCCATATTGAAGGTTGTTGTAGCAGAAGTAGGAATTAATTATTTCTCCGATTTCATATTCTGGTTCTCCATCGAGTTTGCTTGATGGAGAAGGAATAATTGTTTATGAAAGAAACTTATTTTATATGTATAGTTTGAGGAGTGAGATGTAGATTTTGTTGTGTATTTACATCGAGGGAGAAAGATTATGCTAATAAGTTCGGTTGCCTACTCTTTTCAGTATCTGGAATGGTCTGATTTACTTGTTGTACAATTTCTTTAATGGCCACGTTATATTGATATTGTATAGTAGCCGCCATACCATATATCTAGGCGGTCTGTTCAGATGTGGTATCTGATATTTATTGTATTATTCTTTCTGCCATTATTGTACTTGACTCCTCATATATTATAACATTTGGTGTAGTTTTTCCATATTTGTTTTATTTGTTATCACACCACTAATGGTATAATGTTTAGGCTGATTGTCCGAATATTGTCTGTAATTCATGAAGAAGGATGTCCTCCTTATCGTTTCCTATTTTCCATTATTTTTCTTGAATTCGGCCATTTCTAATAGCTCATACTAATTATCTTATTAATAATTGACGTAGGCCCATAGATATTACTCTAGTATTGCATTTACTCATTCCATTTGTCTGTCAGTTTGTGTGTGAAATGTAGTGCGCAGCCAATTTTACATCACCATCACTCCACCTGCTTTCCTTCATACCCTAGATGTTGATAGTATTCCTCGATCAGTAATAATATTTTTGAAAGACTGTGCAGTTGGAAGATTTCTTGGAAGAATATTCTGATAAAGTCCTTGGTTATTATATCTTTTGTGACTGTAACAAAGTGACTCATTTTAGTCAAGTGGTCTACTACCACCAATATGCTGTCATATTTATCAGATTGAGGTAGGTCCATGATGAAATCCATTGTAATTGTTTTACAAGGTCTTGTGGGAAATTGGTTTGATTTCAGTAATCTGTAAGACACATGTTTAGCCATTTTGATTCCATGAGATATGTCGCAGTTCTTGACATATCTTTTGATAACATGAGGCAATCCTGACCAATAGAATAACCATGTGATGAATTCCGTAGTTTTAGCCATTCTTTCTTGTCCTGCTGTCAGGTTATCGTGATGTTGTCATATGATATTTATTCTTATTTCTTGTTCCTCTGGAATACATTCTGTTCAGTCGTACCACATGTTTCCCTTCTTTTATTGGCATAAATCCAGCGTGATTCCCTTCAATTCCTTTGTAACGATCCCTCCTTAGATGGTTAGTTCTTGGCGATAGGGAACGATACTTATCTTCTCTTTCGTCTCTTTTCTTCATCTTACGATAGCACTAGGCCTCTGCCTACGTTGCCGATAGTACTAGACTTCTGTCTTCTATCGGGAATGCCTATCGTAAGCTTTCTCTAACTCTTCTTCATGAAGGGCTTTCCTTAGCATAATAATAACATTGCAATAAAGATAAAGATCATAAAGATGTTTTATATTTTAAAGTAATAAGTAGGAAAAGTACTTAGAAGTCAATCTAATTTTATTTAAACTCGTACCACCAACACTGGCATATGATGAGCCCCCGCTGGTACAGGGATACTGCTAACCGGTATACCACTAATCCTAAGCTAACTAGGTCTATGGCCCCGCACCTGCCATCCCCAAGTCATGCCCACACGAGAACTAATTACAAGACCATCAAACAACCTAGTGCCCACCCCGGTTCAAGTCCATAGTGCCTCTGGTATGAAGCCAACCAGCACTAAGCGTAGCCAAATCCGAGCAAAAGACCAACCCAACCAGGTTCCTCATCAAACAAATAAAATCACTACTGCCCGGTCTTAACACCGTCCCGCAAAAAACCTGCACCACAGTAGAAAACCAACAAATACCAAAAACATAAACTACAGGCCATACAAGGGCAGAGAGGAGGTGACCAACATGTCCACCTCTCGCATCCACACGCCCAGCCGTCGACCCTATGAACCCACTTTGCCAAGTGCCTCCGAAGAGCATAATGGTGAGGAGGACCTGTACCCTCTGCCTGTTCCCCAAAAAACAACATCCAAAAACAAAGGAAATACATAGAGGTGGTGACAGACCGAAATGGTCAATGGGGCCTATCTCCCACCCATAGTGCCTTGCTCCCGCCAGCCATACCCATTGCCAAACCAAAGAAACCAAACAAACTTCCACAACATCCAGCACGCGGAACCCAAACAAGTCCAATCAGGTGGTGGCAACCCACTATCCGCACAGGTGGCCATCAGCCAACCGGTCCATCGGGGAGCCTTACAGCACTCAGCAGCTTCGCTCAACAGCCTAAGCCAGACTGGAAACACTTAATTAGACCTTGCACAACCTGACACAGGCCCGACCGGTGGTCGCAGGTACCTCTCCCCCCCAAATCAGCCCCCCCCGAGCCCCACATACCAGACGCCACAGAGGCCATCTAGCCCCTCCAGCCTCTCAGACAGATCAACCATCTGACAGCCACAGGACAGCGTATACCCAGCCCCACCAGGCAGCCATTGGTCTTGGCCACATGAATAGTGCCCTAACTCTCAACACTATATAGCCGAGAGGGGCCCACCAGCCACAGCTGGGAGCCACAGAGGAGGTGGCACCAATACCCGAAGGTATCAGCACCTGCCGCACCATCCAACCCAGCCGAACCGGAGTCCAACCGAGCCAGGAAAGAGTAAGAAGAACAAGCCGAAGCCAGCCCCACAGGTCCGGCAACAGGCATGGACTGAACTCCGGGCAAGAGGCATCACCAACTGATATGACAAGAAGGGGGAGGGCGAACAAACAGAAGCAGACAAAGACAAGGTAGGCCCCACTTGTAATGGGTGAAGCTACCAACCGCAGACCATAACTGAACCACCCAGACGCACAGACAACGCGAGTGTCTGGCAGCCAATCGTCCAACACCACTCCAGGCAGTAACAATAACCACACTAGGGGGTAAGAACTTTCAGGGTGAAAGCTATCTCCACAAATGCGAGGAGGAGATGCCTGACTGAATCATCGTAAATGCCATAAGGACAAAACCTCCCAGGGAACGGCGATAAACAACATCGTATGATTCCGACTGTAGAAATGAAAACGTAACGAAAAGGGGCTGGGCAGGTACCACCCTGCCACCTGAGGAATGATGCGGCCGGTACGATGAGTTGATACTTGGGAAGGTCATCAGTCTAACGCAAGGGCGTTTTGTATCGCGAGAACTAAGGACTCCGTTAAAACCCAACAAAAGACATGAGTTGGCCCAAAGAACGACACGGGAGATTCCCCCAAACACAATGTTCAATCCCCCTAATCGAACTCAAAACCTACAAGTAGACAATAGACAGGAAGCCATAGACATTTTACCGAAAGGGGCTTGCAGGCGACCGTGATGAAGAGCTAGAAGTGACAGTATCGTGAGAAACCATCAGGCGATGAAACAAGAAGTAAACAAGTAGTCCGCCACGCAACACCTAATAAACCTCAACGCCAAAGACCCCTGGAACTACTGAGCGGACTCAGATATCTCCCCCAGAATCTAAGGCATCAAGGCCCAATATGGATACGAAAGAAACGCTCGGGGCGAAGCGACAGCAAGGATGAGGAAAAGTACTTAGAACAAATCGTGAAGAACCTATCCTCCTCGGCCACATCAGCCTCCTGATCTAGTATTCTTCCCCCCTGTAGTCATGTGACCCAAAGTGGTCACATGTGCGAAATCAAATCATAACAAACTAGTCATGTGACCAAAGTGGTCACATGCTCAAAACCCATGACCTCATAGCAAGGTCATATGCAAAACTCATAAACCAATCATAATGCAATGAACAAGTCATATGCATGAAACCCATGACCTCATATCAAGGTCATGTGTGAAACATAAATCATATGCACAAGGTTTGCCTACAAGGCACACTCACAAGGCATACTCGCCAGGCGCACGTCCCATGACTCATATTCGAGCCATGTATGAAAGCATCATAAATCCCACACATAACAAATCATATGACTCAAATGAGTCATCTGTGTAAAACAATAACATACCTGTAACTCATAACTATATGTCAAGTGAAACCTTTTTCATGCCAAGCCACGTTCATGACATTAGCTCCCCTCCTCCTGAGCCTGAGTCCTATCAGGCTTTTTCTTCTAGTTTCTATAGTTCCCGTCCTGCTGAGCGCGTGCTCCTTCTCAGCTCGTAGAACCTTTCGTCTGCCATCCTCCATCTGACCCTTACTGATTCTAGGGTCAGATTCGCCATCTCGATCGTGTGCCGCTGATTATCGTTCAGCTGTCTTGGCTCCGCGATAGTTTTGTCGTTTACCGAAATTGTGGCCTTGGCTTGGCCAAGTTGTTCTTGGAGTTCCCAGATTTGCCTGTGTAGGCTCCTAATATCCTGTTCCGTGTCTGCTTGGGAGTTTTGGGCCCCTCCCTCCCTGGACCATGTCCTTGCGGCCCAGGCCTTCCGAGCATCTTCTCCTTCCAACTCTTTCCTGCTTCCATCTTTCTGCGGGTAGAATCATGCTGAGATTGTCTGTGCCCTGTGCATCTTGCACCCATTTCTGAAGCATTGTTACCAATACTTCAGGACGTGGTCTGGCGGTGGACCATGCTTTTGACATTCCCTCGGGAACCATCCTGAGCCTTCTTTCTCGCCAATATGTGTTTGGCAACCATCATCATAGCATACCATCCATGACATGGCGTTATGCTGTACTTGTTTTTTCCTCTCTCTGAGTTCTTCATCGGTTGGCTCCATGAATGAGTATTCGGGGCTGGTCGGTATGGTCTAGCAAGGACTATCGCTCCAGCCCTCCTGTTGTTGCAATGTCGTGGGAGCCTTTCCCTCACCTTCGTCTTGGTTGAAAGTGATCATTACCTGGGCTGGGTTGCCTGGGTATTGCTGGTGCAAGGGTGAGATGGCATCTTGTGTGTGTTCGAAGTTGTGTGCGAAATACCAAGTTTTATTATGTTCTGGTGAATATTCCATCCACATGGCTCGATATTGGAGGTGACCGTGGACGAAGCAAGAATTGACTATTTTGTCGAGCTCGTATTCTGGTTCTCTGTTGAGTTCGGTTGGAGGGGGAGGAGCAAGTATTTGTAAGGGAAACTTGTTGTCATTGTATAATTCGAGGAGTGAGATGTGTAATGTATTGTATATTCGCATCGAGGGTGGAAGGTCAAGTTTATAAGCTCGGCTACTTACTCTTTCCAATATCCTGAACGGTCCGATTTTCTTGTAGTCCAATTTCTTTGATGGTCGCATTGTATAGATATTGCGTGGTATTAGCCATACCATATCTCCTGGTTGTATGTTCAGATTTGGTCTTCAGTGCTTATTGTATTGTTCTTTTTGTCATTGTTGTGCTTGACTCATTTCGGATTGTAATGTCTCGTGTAGTTTTCCCATATCTGTTTTATCCGGTATTATACCATCAATCGTATGATATGTGTTCTGACTTTGTGGATGTTATCTGTAATTTGCGAAGAAGGGTGTCATGCCGATCGTTTCTTGCTTTCCATTGTTGTATGTGAATTCGGCCATTGATAACAGTTTGTACCAATCATCTTGTTGATAATTGACATTGGCCTGTAAATATTGTTCTAGTATTGCATTTACCCATTCTGTTTGTCCATTCATTTGTGGGTAGAACACTGTGCTCATTCTGCTTCGTATCTCCATTTCTGCGGTTACATTCTTCCATAGTCCTGATGTGAATAGTGTTCCTCAATTGGTAATGATATTCTTTGGCAGTCCATGAAGTTGGAAGGTTTTCCTGGAAAGAATGTCTGTATAAAATCTCTCATGTTGATATCTTTTCTGACCGTAATGAAATGACTCATTTTGGTCAAACGATCCACCATGACCAGGATACTATCGCAATTTTCCGATGCTGGTTGGTCTGTGATGAAATCCATAGTAATTGTTTCCCATGATCGTTCTGGAAATTTGTTTGATTTCAGTAATCCATATGGTACATGTTTAGCTGTTCTTATCCTTTAGCATATGTCGCAGTTTTTGACATATCGTTTGACATCTTCGCGTAGTCCTGGCCAATCGAATGACCTCGTGATAAATTCCGTGGCTTTAGCCGTTCCTCCATGTCCTGCTGTTCAGATATAGTGGTGTTGTCGTATGATATCTGACCTTATCTCTTCTTTTTCTGAAATCCATTGTTTTTCGTCGTACCACATGTTCACATCCTTCCATTGGCATAAACCCAGTGCAATTCCTTTCATCTCCTTTTTTCCTTCCTTCAATGCTCCTCTTATTGCCTGAATTGTTTTGTCTCCTTTGTTTGGCTTCTCAATCTCCCTTTTCTCAGTTGATGTAAATTGAATAACCTCCATTGCCTTGAAGTAGGTTTTTGGTAATAGTGGTCGTGTTTTCTGTTTGATTCTTTCATCTTCTTTTGTTTGTGGATTATTGCTTGCAATTCTTGTGAGAGCATCTGGCTTTCCACTCTTTTTGCCTGGTAGATATTCTATTTTGAAGTTGTATTTGCTAAGATGTTCTGTCCACCTTATCTGGCAGTCATTTAGTTCTTTCGTAGTCATGAACGGGACCAGATTCTTATGGTCGGTTAGAACTCGGACTGGATAGTCGTTGTTCAAAATGTATCTCCTCCATTCCTTTAATGCTTGAACTATCACTCATAGTTCTTTGTTCGCAATGTCGTAGTTACGCTCCGTGGGGGTCATGGTCTTGGATCAGTAAGATACTGGCCGCCATTTTCCATCATCACATTGTTGCGATAGTATGCCTGAGCACACATATTTTGAGGTGTCCATTTCAATCATTGTCCTTCAGTTTAAGTCGAAATGAACCAGTATTGGTGCTGATGTTAGATGCGTTCGTATAGTATCATATGCTTTCTGTTCTGTTTCTCCCCATTCCTATTTCTTGTCTTTCTTTGTTAGGTTATAGAGTGGTTTCGCAAGCCTGCTGAATTCCTCTATGAACCTTCGATAAAAGTTGCAGAATCCTATAAAGCATTGAACTTCTCTTTTGTTGTTCAGTTTGGCCCAATCCCATATTGCTGCTGTTTTGACAGGGTCGACTTTGATCCCGTTTGGATTGATGATAAATCCGAGGTACTCCATTTCTTTTTTATGGAATTCACATTTTGTTGGTTTGATCTTCATTCCAGATCCTTGTATTGCGGCCCTAATATTGCTGATATCCTTCTGGTGCTGTTGTATGTTTTCCGAGTAGATGAGTACATCGTCCAAGTATACGATGCAACATATGTCAAGGTACTTATTGAGTACCCCGTTGATGCATCTCTGGAATGAAGCCGGTGCATTGGTTAGCCCGAGGGGCATAACCAAATATTCGAATATTCTGTATCTTGAGGCGAATGTAGTCTTCCATTCATCTCAGGCCTTGATGTGTATATTGTGGTATGCATCCTTGATATCGAGTTTGGCGAAGTATTTTGCTGACCGTAGTCTATCCAGTGCTTCTCCAATCAAGGGTAGTGGATATCGATCTTTCTTGGTAACTGAGTTGAGGGCCCTGTAGTCCACGCAGAGTCACATTTTTCCATCTTTCTTTTTGACGAATAGTATTGGGGATCCTTCCGATGCGAAGGAGTCTCTGATCCATTCTCGCTTTAAGTTTTGCTCGATGTACTTCCTAAGTTCTTCGAGCTCTGCTTCTCCTAGTGGGTATAACTTCTTGTAAAGAATCTCTTTTGTCTTTCCCGTTTTTTCATCTTTGTCCAGCTGAATTTCGTGATCGATTCCTGGTCTTCGAGGTAGTAGCTCCATAGCTTCCTCTTCTTGGAATAGATTCATGAATTGGTGATATTCTTTTGGAACCAATTATTTCCATCTTTTTTTGCTTTGGTATTTCTTGTACTGGATTGCTAGCTCTGTGCTGATGTTGATTTTTGCTAGAACTGCTTTTTCGTCTTCGTATGTCCATTTGAGAACTCCTGTTGTATCTCCTCTTCGATAGTACCGTCCAAAGGCTTGTGCTATGATCTCTTTGATCTCAATTCTTTTTGTTGTATCGAGCTGGTTTTGGTCCGTACTTCCAAATCCCTTGCTTCCTCTTGTGGTTTCTTCCAGTTGATCTACTTCATGTAGATCTTCTTTGTTGATTTTTTCGATTATCAACTGTGCGATTCGATCGCCTTTCTGGACTTCGTAGTCCTTTTAAGCCAGGTTGGCCATGACCACTTTGATTTCACCAGTATAGTCAACATCGATCACCCCTGCCATGGTCATGAGTTGATGTTTGACTGCTAGACTACTGCGGGGTGCTATTCATCCATAGGTACCTTCTGGTAGTCCGATGGCTACTCCTGTTGCTATCATTGCCTGCCCATTAGCAGGTATCTTGATTCCTTCATTGGCATAAAGGTCGTGTCCTGCTGCCCCTTTGGAACCCTTAGTAGGTACCTTTACCTCTTGGTCCAGTTTTTGTATCCGGACTCTCTTATCTTGCCGCATGTCGGCGAACTTTACATGCAAAGTTTCTTCTCCCGCCTCTCGTATCGGTGTCAAGTAAACCACAGGCGAACTGTTGAGACATCGTGTCGCACATTGTTTGCTTGTAAAGGTCATCTTGTTCTCATTCCAATCGTTTGTCGGATTATGTTTTCGCAACCATGGCATTCCGAGGGCTATTTTATAGTTCTTAAGATCTGCTACCTGAAAGGTTACCGTTTCCCAATGGCTGTCAATGTCCATAAGTACTGTCGCCGTATGGGTTATAGGACCCATTAAACTTGGCTTTCCCTCTGCTAGGTAGACTTGTCTCGCTTTCTTCGCTGCTTTCGTGTGGAGGCGGTATTTGTCACAGATTTCCTTGTCGATGAAATCTTTGGTAGCCCCGGAGTCGAGCATTGTATATATTGTTGTTTCTTGGTCTTCTTCGTTGTATATCTTCATTTTGATCATCACATGATCTCCGTCTCCTTCTCCTCTTTACGTGTGTAGTGCCATGTAATAGTTTGCTAACTTGATGGGTTTTCCAGGTCCACATCTTGGGTCTCCCAGACCACTATTTACTGGGGACCCTCGTTGTTTTCCGCCGGTGAATCTTCTGCGACCATTTCACAAATGTTACTCCTCGTTTACTTCTGGAAGTGATTATTTCCAGCAGCTTTAGTGCCTTGGTATCCACTATCAGGTCAGCTTCTGCATTCTCATATCCGATGTCCTGCTTTTCTGCACATTAAGCAGAGTTTCCCGTTCATTCTTTAGGCGTATTCTTCCTTAGATATGTTCAGAGTAGGTCCTGCACTTGATCTCTCCAACTCCATTGGTGCACCTGGTAGTAATACTCGACTTTCTCCACGAGCTGCTTGCGGTTTGAAGGTTCCATCCACATTCCTGGAGGATTGGACCACCCTGTGTACTATAGTGTTTTCTGCGTTGTTTTGAACCATGTTTAGCTTGCTTTCCTTATCAATAGCCTAACTTGCAAATCGTTCTGCCGTGGTATAATGTTGATCGGAGATTCCTCACGCCTCTCAGAGTCTTTCACTATGGTTTCTCAGGAGGATGATGTGTAGGATAGCATCATCAAATTCTGCCTTGTATTCCAATAGTCAGCATTCGTTCCAGTATGCCGAAAAGGTTTGTTTTCCTTGTTGGAGTTTTTCCAGCTTTCATCTTGCTGTCTCTTTGGCGTTGGGATCTCCAAATTGTTCGAAGAGTGTCACATTGCACTCTTCATATGTGACCCATTCTCTCTGCTTCCTTCCATCCTGGAAAGGCATGATCCATTGTCCCGCGAGTCCTCTTAGTGGAGATTCCACCTATGGAATCTTGATCTCATCGTGCTGTTCTCCATAGCCTTTAATGGCAAAATATCCTTCACACTGTGCCAGGAATATTCGTAGCTTGTCCTCGGCTCCTGCGTAAGTATCAGGTTCCTTTGCTTACGGTCGTTAGATGTTTCCTTGTTCTGTGTTTCGTGTTGCTGCTAGAAATGCTTGAAACTGATTCTCAGTCATTACAACTATGCTAGTGCCTGGTGCGGGAGCAGCAGGGGCCAGTGGCCCAGTTGCTACTGATTCTGACATTCTCTCGGGTCGTGGAGTTCCTGCGAGAGAGCTATCGACTGGTGATCCTTTCTCTGGGGTTACTGGTCTTGCTGCTCTTGAGGACTCTACTGAAACGTGATCTAGGGCGTCACTGAATCCTGCTAGATTGAGGTTTTGATCGTCAATGTCGATATCCCCTTCTCTGTCTGGATTGAAGGATGCCGTCTTGTATCATTTGACGTCGCACCAGGTGACACTTTATAATGTAATGATCCCTCCTTGGATGGTTAGTTCTTGGCGACGGGGAACAACACTTATCTTCTCTTTCGTCTCTTTTCTTCGTCTTATGATAGCACTAGGCCTGTACCTACATTACCGATAGTACAAGACTTCTGTCTTCTATCAGGAACGCATATCATAAGCTTTCTCTAACTCTTCTTCCTCAAGGGCTTTCATTGGCGTAACAATAACCTTGCAATAAAGATAAAGATTGTAAAGGTGTTTTATATTTTAAAGTAATAAGTAGGAAAAGTACTTAGAAGTCAATCTAATTTTATTTCAACTTGTACCGTCAACACTGGCATACGACGAGCCCCAGGGCCGGGCCCCCAGGTTGTCACATCCCGGATACCACTAACTACAAACTAACTAAACCTCCAGCCCCATACCTCAAACATGCCCGCGCCATGCCCTAACACGAACACTAAGTACAAAAACCATCATCGGTGAAGAAAATTCTCCTCAGCCCAGCCTACCCGCCAGCCAAGTTACCCGTACAAAATACGAAAATTCCACTACCGCCACCTAAATATGACCCCACGATAGCCCCCTCCACAGTAGAAACCCTCCTGAATGCCCCCACTCAATGATCTCGGGACATCCCCACCAACCGCCAGGCACCCTCCCCTAATCTCAAACAAAAGAAACACCCAAAAAGTCCAAGCGCGTAAACCCAAAAGGAAAGCCGACTTACAGGGCGAGGGCTCCCTAGCCGAGGGGGTACAAACCGTCGTAGCGAATCCGGGGTGCACCATACCGGCAGCGTAGTCCAAAAACCTTGACGGAAGCAGCCAGAACGAGAGAGTCCCCAAGCCGCCGGCACTTGACCGAACACACCCAAGTATTCAACTCATCCTCTAACTACCCAGCCCGCTCCGCAGGCGGCGAACCGGCGAAGGCGATGACCCTTCCGAGTCGGGAACAAGTGGCACAGGTGAGGTCTAGTCTTGCTTGACCCTGTGCTTCTTGTTTCTCTTCCTCTTCCCACCCCCGGGCGCAGGTCTAGTAACAGGAGTGGACGGGCCACCCTCATCACTACCCACCACCACAGGAGGAATGCCACTAGAGGTGCTTCCCCGACCAGCCATGAGCTCAGCCACAGAGGGCTCAGGCAGCTGCCCCCCCGAAGGGGGTGATACCACCATAGCTGGTGTCACCACACTAGGATCCACCCTACCCACACCAGGAGCAAGTGCCTCCTCCAATCCTAACGAATCAGGAACAGGACCACCCACACCACCATCCACAACTGCAGCTGCAGGGGGGGCAGGGATAACCGCCAGTGCAACATTCTCCTGAGGGAGCTCCTCCGCTTGATCCTGAGAATTCTCAGGGTCTAGCCCACCTCCCTCAACCAAGACCACCACAGTAACCGAAGCGACCGAGGGTAAAGGCGAAGAGGGGATAACAGTCGAAGCTTCAGCCGCCAAAATCGTGACCAAACCACGAACAGTATCGTGTTCAGAGGCCAGGGCAGCCAACAAGGTAGATATCTCCTTCTCAGTGCGATGAAATCGCCGAGAAAGGACAGAGATGTGATGCCGAAGGCGACAGACTTCAGCCTCCAGGCGGAAGTTCTTCGCGACAGCACGAGACAGAACCACCGACGAACGTAAAGCGGACGTGGCAGAAGGGACAGAGGCTCGCTTAGCCATTGCGACCGTGAGGAGGCGACGTAAACGAACAAGCGTAAAGATAGGTAGGAGGAAGAAAGCACTTCTAGCAATCGTAGGGGAGGGATTAACAACGATGCCCTAAAAGGTGATCGAAGTTAAAGACTTGAAGCCTATCGTGAGATAGAAATCAAGGGCTCTGATTGGACCGACACCGAACCTTCACGTTCCGACACGGGATGAATGAAGGAGGAAAAGTACTTAGAACAACGCATGAAGAACCTATCCTCTTCGGCCACGTAGGCCTTCTTATATAGTATTCTTCCTGCCCATAGTTATGTGACCCAAAGTGGTCACATGTGCAAAACCAAATCATAATAAACTAGTCATGTGACCAAAGTGGTCACATGCTCAAAACCCATGACCTCATAGTGAGGTCATGTGCAAAACTCATAAATCAATCATAATGCAATAAACAAGTCATATGACTCGACTGAGTCATATGCATGAAACCCATGACCTCATAACGAGGTCATGTACGAAACATAAATCATATGCGCAAGGCTTACCCGCAAGGCACACTCGCAAGGCATACTCGCCAGGCGCACGTCCCATGACTCATATTTGAGCTATATGTGAAAGCCCCACAAATCCCACACATAACAAATCATATAACTCGAATGAGTCATATGTGTGAAACAATAACATACCTGTGACTCATAACTATGTGTCACATGAAACCTTTTTCATGCCAAGCTACATTCATGAAATCCGTTTTTTCTTCTTCTAACAACTTTCTTATTGTCTCCATTATTTGGTCTTTTTCGTTTACCTTCTTGATTCTGTTTTCTTCGTTCGATTTGAGTTCCATCAGTTCTATTATCTTAAAGTAAGCTTTTAGTAATAGTGTTACTGTATTTGGTTTTATCCTTTTATTATCTTTAATCTGTAGTTTCTCAGTAGAAACCTTTGTGAGATCATCCTCTTTTTCACTATCTCTTCCTGGTTAGTATTTGATTTTAAAGTTGTATTTGCTGAAGTATTTCATCTATCTTATCTGGAGATTATTCAATTTCTTTATGGTTATGAACGGGAGGAGGTCCTGGTAGTCAGTAAGAGTTTGGACTGAATAGCTAGTATTCTAAACTTAATTCCTCCATTCTTTTAATGCTAGTACTCTCGTTAATAGTACTTTGTTTGCAATATCGTAGTTGCATTCTGCAGGGGTTATTGTCTTTGACTGGTAAGACACTGGCCTATAGTTTCTGTCTTGTTCGCACTTTTGGAGAATACCTGACATTGTGAGTTATAATCGGAGAGGTATATAATTTGTATTAAATGCAGGAGTAGTTCAGGACTACTCAAACTCAGGATATAAATATTGATGTGTCTTCTAAGCATTTAGACACTATCAAGCAATAGAGAAGGAATCTTAACAATATCATATTGTTCACAGGATTCTATTGTACTTTACCTTACTATTAGTAGTTATAAATGAAACGAGTATATCTTGATTCTTCTTAGACAAATCTTCATCTACAAAAAAAAATCTCCATTGGTCCAGACAACTCTGAGTCCATACAGGGCATCTCCGCCTAACAGTTTCTTTGTATAGAGAAATGAAATGGTTGCATTTTTGCCAAATAGGGTCTAAGTACCCCTAGTATGGTATTACATATTTTACTAAGATACTCGATTAATAGTATCTCCACTTGGTATACTCTTCTCTACCACCATTCCTATCTCAGTAGTCTCTTAATACCAGTATGGGTATAGAATTGGCTAACTGTAATAGTAGTCTTAGGAGTCTTGTTACAAGATTTCCTTTTTGGCATCATGTGTTGGTTTTGTTGCTGGTGGTATGAGGGATTTTCTTATGCAGGAAAATTCTTATCCTTAATTCTTTGATGGCTTGGCTTAGTATTAGTTTTTTATTCTGGGATTCAATGTGCAGTTGATTCCATACCAGAGAGACTTGGAGTAGCTTGTTTTTCCCCTTGGAATGTGGAGGAGGCTTTTGACCAACATACCTTAGGATTAAAGTGGGGGCTCCTGCACGGCCTTTATAGTAGATGTTTGCACCTAAAGAAGCAAAATAAATTCTATGATTTAACAAAAAACAAGAAACTAAAAACAATGCTAGGCTCCTGCTGCATCGCCTCGTATTGGATTTATTAAAATCTTCTTTTCTATCCAGACCGGTAGGAGGGAAATGGATAGATAAAGCTCGCTATTGGAGATCCAAAGGTATTTTTTACCGCGACTTTCTCCGTGTGATACCATATGTTGTCATATGGTCATGCGACTTCGCGCTCGGGCATGACAGCTGCTCCCTGACTCTGCTGCGCTGTCTTCTTCCCCTTTGGCCAGAATCAGAAGTTCTTCCTGCAATCTAGTGTTGTTGGTTTCCATAGGGGGACAGCTGGTACGAGCACTTGGAGTACCGGTACAATGGCAGTCAACAAATTGGCTATGATGTGTCGGTAACCTTTTAACCGCGGCGGCTTCTCAAACACGTGATTCTCTGGTAGTCTATGTTCCCTCGAGACACCTTCCGCTTCAATCTCGTTCTTTTTCTGTTAGTTGTGAGTGCAGGCGGCCTGAAGCTGCTTGACACGGATACCTTCGCGGCGAACCAATCTCCATCAACGCCGGGGTGTGGGTTTGGTTTGAAATTTTAGGAGCTTGGGAAGGCGGTTGGTAGGGTCTTTTTGCAGCTAGCTAGTAAATGGTGCCGCTCAAGATCGTAGAGATAGTGTAATTCACATAGCTAGTGTGGTGGTGTCTATCGTCCTTGAGTGCTAGTTCGTGGGGTGAAAAGTGCGGGGCAAATTTACTTGAGAGCCGAGAGTGAAGAAGTCGCTATCAGCCTTCCTTAATGGTAGATGTGGGAGGTTCTTCCAGTATGATACCTTCCCACATGGGAAAGATGCACTTTCTCACGATTGCACTTCATAGTGCTGGTACAAGTATAGTACTCAAAATATTGCTATTAATTACCCCGTCTACTATACGTCGAATGGGGGACTCGAATCGATCGGTACGACCACTCAAAGATTATAGGAAATGTGATAGCCGAACTAGGTAGTTTGTGCTACCGGTAGCTGTCGCAGCGGGACTCCAACCCCCCCCCGCACTCTTACAGGGGTGATAAATTACAGAAGCAAAATTTACTTCCCGCCGCCACTTGGCCAACGGTCGGGATCACCGCAACGCCTTATCGGGATCACAAAGACGGGGAACATACTTAATCAGAGGGTGGCCTCCGAATGTTAGGGTTACTTAAACCCAACTTTTATTCGTTCTCACATTTTCACCCTAGCACCCCAGCTTACTTTATCGTGGCGGACTTCGGAAAGCGGAGATTTCTCCCCACTCCCTCTTCCCCTTTCCATTGCCTACCGCTCGGGGGTTTTCGTTCCCCTGGTTTGTGGGGGGTGTCCTTTTCTCGGGGGTCCTAGCGGGGTCGTGTCTGGGGGGTTGTTAAGGATCATGGTATTGCGTTGGATGAATATGCTTTCGCTGAGGGGTTGTTGGACCATAGTGCCGTGCTTGTAGGTGTGGTCAAACTACACCTTGATCACACTAGACTAATTTCTGTCATCGGTCATTAGGTCGGTACGGGCCTACTCCTACAGTCAAACTATTATGTCAATTCGCGCTCTTATCAGGCCGAATATATTATCCCTGGCAAGTTTAGTAGCCGGGAAGGTACGGTAAGTATCCTACTAAGTGTGGCAACAGAATGTGTGAGATCGGGCATAAGATGGGCCTGTTGGTATTTAGGGAGTGATAAATCGAATAAATGCTAACTGTTCTTAGAAGGACGTTGAGGTGCCACATATAGTGGAATAAGATTTGAGACTATATCGCTGTGCTTTCACAATGCGGGAAGGACATGCCAATGTGCGGGTATTGCATTTGGCGACGGCGACCGACAGATGTTCGGGATACGAGCTATATTTGTATAAATTTGTGAAGGTGGGATCATAGGGGTTAGTGGGCAATCGTGGCGAGGGAATCGGAAGTGGCTGTGCGCTCGAATTCATGCGATGAAGGGGTGGAATGATTGTGTGAAGAAGGAAGGGGAGCCTGGCTGCGTGTCACAGTTTCTAGTACAACCGGTACTGATTTTGGCACAGTTTTGTGCGAAAGTAGTAGAGGATCACCAGTATCTCTCAATGACCCTACTCATCTACTAGGTTCGGAATCACTCCCCAAACGGTGTCAGGAGCATACATTTTCTTATCAACAATGCGCCCCAAAATGTGTTTGCGGGGGCGACTGTCCGAAGAGGGTGTGGTGATGGATTATGTACGCTGCGGGGGGCCCACATTAGGCATAAAAGGCCATGCACACCCAATCTCGGTCAACTCCCTTCTTCCTTCCTTGCGTCTCCCAGGGCCTAGGTAGCCGTTGTGGCCAGACACTCAACCACAACGAGAAATCCCGCAGCCAATATGTCTGAACTTCCAGCAGATAAGATGGATTCAAATGCCGTTGTGTTCGACAATGAGAAGAGCTTGTATGTAAAACCCCTTTCTAAAGTCCCTTATTCTCATCGAGGAATGCTAATACGGTGAAAACAACAGGAGACACATTACAGCCCCTGAAGATGGAAACTCCGTGACCAGGGTCTCATGGGGTGAAGACGGTGAGAAACCGAGTGAGGAGGAATTGGCTACTCTGCGCCATATCGGTGATAAAATTCCGTATAGCGCGTGGCTGGTTGCGGTCGTTGAATTGGCTGAGCGATTCACCTTCTACGGTTTGACCGGACCGTTCCAAAACTACATGCAAAATAAGCGGGACGACCCTCGCCTCCCTGGCGCGTTGGGTCTTGGACAGTCTGCGGCTACAGGATTGCAGTACTTCTTCCTATTTTGTAAGCTTTCATGCCCTCAAAGTAAATACTCTTTTTGGTGAAGAGTGTTGTGATTGAGAAATAATAGGGTGTTACGTTACACCGTTATTGGGTGCTATTGTTGCGGACGCCTGGGTCGGTCGTTATAACGCAATTGCGCTCTTCACCCTCATTTATATATGTGGTCTTCTGGTCCTCTTCGTCACTTCTCTCCCAGCATCACTTGGTAATGGTGCTGGCCTCGGTGGTCTTATCGGATGTATGATCATCATGGGACTTGGGACTGGTGGTATCAAGTCCAATGTTTCTCCATTGATCGCCGAACAGTACACCCGCACCAAGCCCGCCCTCAAAGTTCTCACAAGCGGTGAACGGGTGATTATCGATCCCAATGTCACCGTCCAGAGCTTGTACAATATCTTCTACTGGTGTATCAATATTGGGTCTCTCTCTTCTATCGCAACCGTCTGGCTAGAACTCAAGATCGACTTCTGGGCAGCATACCTCCTTCCCTTCTGCTTTCTCTTCGTTGGCTTCTTCACCCTCGTTGTCGGTCGCAAGAGTTATGTTGTCCGTCCGCCGAAGGGCTCAGTCCTTTTAGACGCGGGTAAAGCACTAGGTATGGCTGCACGAAACGGCTTTCAGATGGACGCTGCAATCCCACAATTTGGCGAACAATTCATCAATGAACTTAAGCGCACACTTATCGCTTGCCGTGTCTTCTGCTTCTACCCGGTGTACTGGCTTCTCTACGGCCAGATGAACAGCAACTTCATCTCCATGGCCGGAACAATGGAAACCCACGGTCTCCCGAACGATCTCCTGTTCAACTTGAACCCCATATCCATCATCATCTTCATCCCTATCATGGAGAGCGGCGTGTACCCGTTCCTCCGCAAACTGAGAATCCCATTCAAGCCGATCACCAGGATCACCTTCGGCTTCTTCCTAGCTGCCTCCTCGATGGCATACGCTGCGGGGATCCAGCGCTGGATTTACAACACGAGCCCCTGCTTCGACTTCCCGCTCTCCTGCCCAGCCTCAAGAGAAGGCGCACTCCCGAATAAGGTGCACGTGGCGGCGCAAACACCGGCATACGTGCTCA
The DNA here is from genome assembly GCF_000151645.1 of Tuber melanosporum. Classification (NCBI taxonomy): domain Eukaryota; kingdom Fungi; phylum Ascomycota; class Pezizomycetes; order Pezizales; family Tuberaceae; genus Tuber; species Tuber melanosporum. The sequence continues at coordinate 116,732 of NW_003298804.1, read as the reverse complement.
TCGGCCTCAGCGAGATCTTCGCCTCCATAACGGGTCTCGAGTACGCCTTCACCAAAGCCCCGCCATCAATGAAATCAGTCGTGATGGGAATCTTCCTTTTACAGAATGCCTTCGGCTCCGCCATCGGAATCGCCATCTCACCCACTAGCAAGAACCCAAACCTCGTCACCTTTTATGCTTGCATTGCTGGCGTTACTGCTCTTGCGGGCACTGCCTTCTGGTTCTGTTTTAGGCATCATAATGCTACCGAGGAGGAACTTAACCAAATTGATGCGAATAATGAAGAATTCAAGCCCCGTCCCGCGGCTGATGTTGAGACTGCGGTTGGCAGGTTTAGGAGTAGGAATTATTAAGTAGTTGGCGTTATGCAACGATTGGGGGGGTTTTTCTTTTTCTTGCTTCGATGCGATGGGATGTATGTAGCTATGATATTTGACAATTGAGAGGTGGTCTAGGGACTCTTTTTGGAACGTGGTTGTGGCCGGCTCAAATGTGTTTGTGATGTATGTTTTTTGTCTGCATGGTATATCACTCGGGCGAGAATGCCACAGTGGGGGCCAGCCCGAAGGTATCGTATGTGGGAGGGGAGATGTCTGAATCAATTGCCACAGTCTAGCACGAGCGCGTTTTGCTAGTGCGGGCATTCTAGGGACTTATGCTAACTCCCCAGTATGATACCCACCGTCCACCGGGTATTGTGTTACTTCTTGCGGTATTTATGGTTGGGGTATAAAGAAAAAGACAAACCCACCGGTAGCTCAACCATCCATTCCACTGCTTTGCCTTCCTTCTTGGTCTTGCACCACCCTGTTGTCGGAAATTCACGTTTGTGGGGACTAAGGCGGGCCAACAGCACAGTACGATTTGGGAATAGAAGTTGAATGATTGGTCTTGAAGATACATGTTATATTAGCTCTTGGTGGGTATGCTTCTTGTCTATGTGCAGGAGGGGGGGTAGGGAGTGTAAGGCTGGGTCGGGTGTAGTGGAGTGATGTGGATGATAGATTGAAACTTTCCTCCGAGTCTGCTATTGCGTGCGCGGTACAGGTTGTCGGCTGTCGGGGAGATAATTTTTGAAGGGATCTTAGTGGGTGGGCAAGTTGACTATCCCCCTGTCAGTAAAGAGGACGTTTGTAGCATTGGTGAGCAGTGTTTCTACCTATCGTATTACTTCTGAGGCCGGTAGCATGGTTACTTTGGGGGGGGAATACAATAGCGGTATTTTTTATGTATATTATATACGGGTCAAAGAGAGCATAGGAAGATCACTTGAGTTATCAATCCTATCATATGAGTACGAATCTTCGTTGACTAGAACATGCAGAAAGAACGAATGAACCCGGATATCGCCTCTTTTCTCTTCTATTATTTTCTCTATTTTCCTTTCCCTTTCCTACTTTCCCCGAATACATTGTCTTGAATAACTGCCATTGCCCGGTCTGCAGGGGGCGGAGGACGCCCCATTCTCAGGAGATCCCCCCACAGCCGATAGTATTTTTCTCTCCACCTGTCTCGGAAGAAGGGCTGGAGGACAGCTCTTCGCTGTGCCTGCTTTTGATCTGGATGCGAGGGGGATTTTGGGTGGGCGCCCAATGTGATTCTCAAGTGTTCCGGTTTTGGCGGTACGTATGAGGAGGTAAAGTGCAAGCCTGTGCATAATACGAAAGGAATCAGTGGGAGAGATGAAATACGTTGTTGGATGAACGGTCATGGAGGTCGGATAATATTTAGAATGATAGCGTCTAATATCCAGTCCAGTTTGGGAACGATCCCACTACTCCCCCTCTCTCAGCCCCCCAATTTCAATTTCTTCTCCCTCACTCTCTCCATTCTGTTGTGGCTTTCCCTCTCTCCCTAATCCTCGGCCTCTGGAACTCTAAGTAAACAGACCCACAAACGCCTTCCCAAGTCACATATGTCCCCTCAGCCTGTCAGACAATCCCAAACCCAAACTTCTCCAACAGCTTCAAACACCTCTCATTCCTAGGGTCCACATCAGCCGTGACCACTTGCACCTCTCCCTCCCAAAGCACCTGTAAAAAAGCTTCCAGTGCCTCAGTTGCATAACCGCGACGCCACACCCGCGGATGCAGCAGGAACCCAATATCGGACCCGAAGCAACCTATCTTGCCGATTACTTCGTTGGTCGGTTTGAGTAGGATTGCGTAGTCGTGGGTAGTTGTGGTGGTGGATTTCGTTACCCACTTGTGGGTTTCTGAAAGGGTTGTGTGTGGTAGAGTGGATCCGTAGCGCATATCTTCCCGATTCGATAGAATCCCGTAGAAGGCTTGGACGTCTTCGTCCGTGATTTGGCGGAAGCCGAGGCGGGGGGTTTCGAAGGCGTGCATTGAGAGACAACGATTGGTTTTTGATTTACTAGTTTTGTAGTAGTGGAGTGCTCTTTGAGAGTTTGGTAACTGCTGTGGTATGGGAACGGGGGTTTGAGTGCTCGAGTGCTCGGTCACGGATTAAATTAAGTACTCATCAGCTACCCTTTTTGGCCAACACCACCAATTTTTTCTTTTCCTTTCTCTTCTATATTTCCTTGTTTTTAGGCACTGTTCAGCGTGTCACTTTTATGGCCCAAAGTGACATTTATAGTATATATTTTGGCATATTAAAAATTTTATATAGAGGTGTGTATTCGGCACCAACCAGGAAACTGATATTTTTTTATTTTGTGCATAAACTTTTATTCTATAAATCTATATGAGAGCTAGACTCATAATTGCTACATAACTTATCATTCAAATCAGTTGTGACTGTAGTTTTTTTTATTTTTATTTATTTTTCTCTGCCAGTGTTTTGGAATACTAGTGAAACCAGGTATGTACAGTTGTGTCCGCAAAGTTTTCGTACCCCTGAGGGGCAACCCTGCAACACCTCATCACCACAACAACCCTCCTCACCATGGCCCCTCCACATAACCTAAGAGCAAGAGAAGACCTGAATAAGGAAATTTATACTCTGTATAAATATACAGATATGGGATATGACAAAATTTGTAAGTCTTTAGGTGTATCCAAGTCAACTGTTCAGTCTGTAGTTAAAAGAGCTAAATCTAGGGGTGGAAACAATGCATGCAAAAAGAGGTGGAAGACGAACCAAAATTACCAATATAAAAAGAAAGATGGTGGAGTTAGTTATCGATACCGAGCCTCATTTAGTGTTATACAATGTTACCAAAAAAGCGAATATCAGTCTTGGTAAAACCACTATTAATAAGATCATATCAGAAGCTGGTTTTAAGCTTTTGATACCTAGGAAAAAGCCTTTTTAGTGAAAAGGATAAAAGGAGAAAAGAAGAGATTTTGCTAGGAGAAGGAGGAACTGGAAAGAGGCATGGAATTGGGTTGTTTTTGTGGATAAAGCCACTATTATTTATGATTTAAATTCAATAAGCAGAAAGATCAGAGTTAGACCTGGTAAAGAGCTGGAAGAAAAAAACATAAAGCCTAAATTTAAGTCTGGAAGGACTAGAATTGGAGTATATGCTGCAATGATGAAGGGGGGAAAGACTGAGTTAATTCTTGTGAGAAAGAGGAGGAAGGAGGAAAGGACAAGCAAAAGAGATAGACTTGGCCTAAACTTTCACCAATATGCAACTGAGATACAGCAGCCTTACCTTATCCCTTTTATAGAGGGTCTGGATAGACCTTCTGACAATATCTACCTTGTTGAAGACAGTGCTTCCTGGTATGCTGGTGAGGAAAATTGAAAATTAGAAGCAGACTGTGGTTACAAAAAACTTCCTTGACCACTGAACTCACCAGATCTCAATCCTATTGAGAACATATTAGGACAACTCAAAAGAGCCCTTATCAAGTGATTCTCCAGACAGGAAAGAAGGCCTCATAGTACAGCTGAATTGTTTGAGGCAGCAAAGGAAGAGTGGGATTGAATTCCCCAAGAGAAGTTGGATAGATAGATAGGTAGGATGCCTGAGAGAAAGCAAGCTGTACTGGATGCAAATGGAGGCCATACTAAATGGTAATAATTTTTTTTATTGTCTACTAGCAATACTATTATGTTTTCTTTAATTAAATTCTTTACATTTTTTTTGAAATTTTTATAGTTGGGAGTTGTAGTTGTACAGTTGCTATGCGAGAGTATGAAAACTTTCCAGACACGACTGTATCATACAGCCAAGTGACTGCCAGTGGATCAGGCAAAAAATCTGCTACAGTAGGATATTAATATTTTATATCTGATTCTTATTCATATTAATTTCCATACTTGACAGTCAGGAAACCTTTATTGAGAATTGCTTGTCACACTTTAAAACACTGAATAATATAGTCATTAAGTACAAAGCCTCCAAACTCCATGCCCTATTTGGGGTGTCAGAAAAACTGAGTATTTCTCATTTATTCTCTGAGGCCCTGTTCAGCACGCAAGAAAAATAGCATTTTTCTCACTTTTATGCTATTTTTCCGCTCTTTTTTTTTTTTTTTAAAACAAAAAGAGCAGCCTGTTTGACACACTTATAAAAATGGCTTTTTTTTAAGTAGAGTTGCCTTTTTTTTTATGGCTGTTTTTTTGTAAAATAAACAGGGGATTAGGGTACAATAGAAATATAAAAATAAAATTAATGAAATGACTAATACAATTTTGATGAGAGACATAATAATTCCAGTGAATGTTTCTATCATCCTTTTCAAAATATTCTGATTGATTCAAAGAGCAATTTACAAATGAATTTCAATATATAGGTACAATAAATTCTACCAATAGTTCGATTCAAACAGACCATGACATATCTCAGCATTTCAAACTTGATGGAGGTTTGCTACTCCAGCTAGCAACTGGTGCAAGTGAAGAAGTTGGAAGCAGTTCTGAAAAGCTAGTTTGTAGAAACTCTGCTCTTATTGGTAAAGCAAATATACTAGAGCTGCTGGATAAGAGAACACATTTGTGATTCTTTACTGAGGTTTTCCACATATCTTGTGATTATTTCCTGAAGCTTTGTGGCTAGCTGAGAGACAATAGAGGTTTTATAAAAGCAATCATACTGACAATACTAGGTGCTTGACTTTAGGTTTAAATAATTTATACTCATTATTTAGGATGTATTTTGCTTACATATATCAACTAGAAAAGCAAAGAGAAACCATTGCCAAATACTATTTTTTCTGAAAAAAGCAATTTTTTAAAAATGGCTTTAAATACATTTTCAGGACAAATGCCATTTTATTTTATAACTGCGTGCCAAACAGGGCCTCATCAGTATTTCTTTAGTCTGTAATTCATCAAAGACAATTAGAATAGCAATAACTCTTTCTTTTTTAGTATTAAATTATATACTTGTTTAAAAATTAAATTATACTATTCCAGAGGTTGGATTATATAGTATTTTGTTTCCAATAATATATATAATAATTATTCTTCCTTGTACATATTTAATTAATAGTAAAGTAATAGATGATTATAAAAAAAACAGTTCTTTTGATAGGTTTTCCCTGAATATTCATATTTTCAATAAACTGAACAACCATTCTACTATTTACAAACATACTTAAACATGTGTCAACAGGAAAGGAATGAACAATTCCATTCAAGATTGATGGTCCTCATATTTTACAAATCACAAGTTCTATTATAGCGATAATTGAGGGAAATCTTTGTATACTTCAATTTTTAAGTATAACCTATTGTATTAATGTCTTACTATTGATTATACTCCAAATGATCATTATCTATTGAAGTAAAAAAAAGAAAATTGAGCTTGTCAAACACCAATATTTCCACAAAAACTTAGTTTTCTTATTCTGTGTTATGCTAAAGAGGTCCTTGTTTTATTTGTAAAGGTCTCATGCCATACATATTTTCAATAATCTCCTTAAATGCCACAGTACTCTCAGATGCCATGGAATTATAATTATATTATATATAAGTTTTTCTAACAATTAATTTAAAATTTTAATAATAAAGATCTTAAATATTTTACATGTTATATAAAATATTAGTCAAATCTTATAGTACCCTCAGACACAATCCTAAATTAATTATATAAGTTATTTTTGTATCATTACATGTAATAACCTTTTATTATTTTCATAATTAGACTTTATAAAATTTGCGGTGAAAAAAAAAATAAGAATCATAAAAGAATATAAATAATAATTAAAGCTATCCTCAATTTCTACTTTACCTCTAGTGATTGACATTTACTTCTTCTTTGGAAAGACCTTAAAATAAAGTCTTTTCTCATGATTGCTCGTATCTTATTACTCTATAGGAGGACTAGGCTGTCATTTTTCATCTTCCCTTATCTTTGAAATACTTCTTACTTTCTCCATCATCTCAAGTTATTGGTTTTTGTTCCTATTTTGCTTTTGCTACAATTATGCTGTAAAGGGGGCTGTTTTTAGAAAGAAGGATTTCAAGGTTGTGCCTACACTGAGGTGTTTTTTCTCAAAATAAAGATAAAGATAATGCAATCAGTAGAGTTGAGAAAACAAAATAGTAAAACTAAATATCATTAAGTTTAAAGCTTTGTCCAATTAAGTCCTGATCTCATGTACTACTTAATTGCCAGAATAAAAGAGAGCTTGCATATATCTAAGTAGAATCCATATATCACCAGCTACCTCCTATTACTATTCCAGCTACTTGAGTATCCGAGTCTGATACCTATACTATCAGCAAAGAAAAAAAAGAAAAATGCATAATACGCTATTGTCTTATCCAAATATTTTACAGTTAATCCTTTCACTCCATGTGTTCTGTACCTCTCACAGTTCCTCCATCCTGCCTAGTATAACAGCCAATATTCAACAGAGTCTGGGCTACATCCTGTATGTTTCCGACCTCTGCTCTTACTTCTGGTACATCTGTCTATGTCTTTTGAATTTCTTAGTCCAGACATTTGCCATGCATCTGATCCCCACTAGGAGGTACCTGATGCAGATATTCCTGACTGTACATCCTGTATGCAAGCCTCATATTGTAATGGGGTCTCCCTCTGGGAAGATAGATCCCAAAGTTGCGACCGCACCGAAATGAATTCTTCTGCAAAGTGAATAAATATAATAAATATCAAAGGTCTCAAGAGTAGAGTTTGAAGAAACAAAGCGCTAAAACTTAATATCGTTAAGCCACAACCTTTACTCAATTAAGTCCTGATCTCGACAGGTAGTTGATTGCCAGAGTAGAGGAGAACTCGCATATACTTAAGTAGATTTCATATACGGCCAGTTGCTCCCCGTGACTACTCTGTATTCGCGAGTACCCAACTCCCTTGTACTGCCTAGCTAACCTCTACAGGTCGGACCAAAGATCCCCTGTAGTGAACTAGACGACTCTTGTGGTTTTCTAACATCCACCCCATAGAAGTATTTTAGCCGCTGCATCTACAATGCAACCGCAGGAGTAAAAACTCTTCATATCGCCGATATGTCAGTGGCAAGCTGTCATGCCTGAGTAGATGCGATACCAACTATAGAACTCTCTACTCATATGCACTTAGTCTTCTACAAGCATCCGCAGCCCATGAACATCTATCCGGTTCTACTCTATTCTATATCATCCTGGATAATGGCCACGTAGCTCCCCGATTGACCCCTTCGGATGTTGACTACCAATAGGCGCTACCTACTGTCAACTCTCCTAGAAACAGGTCTTATTGTAACCTTAGACTAGTGTCTCAGAGTCCCTAATGATTCTCCAATACTATTACACTTTCTGGGCAACGAACTTCCGTTACCTTGCCTACAAGCCTTCCGTAACCTCACATACTACCTTAGATTTCAAAGTAGTATTATACCGTCAGTTCTAGTTTGTTTTACACGAAACTACCTGAAGACTATTCCACAGGTTCACCTCTACCCCCTCATATATCCTGCGGACAGCCTCTCGTCGGACTGACGGCGGGAACGTATACGGTATTACAGGAGCATCTCTACCTGAAGATATTTACTAGGCTTACAGCAACTCTCCAGGCTGTAGCCCATGATACTAGGGACTTATAACGGGGCCGGAGCGGGGTGTTAGCCACCACACCTCCAAGTTACAGCTTGTCCAGAGCTCAACTGGTTGTGCGGGAGTAATCCACACAACCAGAGATTCGAACACCCTATGTAGTTTCGGGTGACAAACAATCTAGTAACTTCTCCCAAAGTCCTGCGTAACAAGTTACTTTCAAGGCAGTAGAGCAGGGTAACTTGGCTCTATAACAGGGTAACCCATAGTCCAAGGCAGGGTAACTTTAGTCCAAAGGTAGGGTAACTCTACTCAGACTCACCATTGAGTAATTCAGGGTAACTCCTAAATTGACTACTTAGGTTACCCTACTGAGTAGGGTAACTACTGCTCCTTACTAGTACTTATATACTTCTTAGTATGGTATAGTATACCCAACCGAGGTACCTAACTAACAGTACCTCTAGCCGGTAGAGTCTAGTCTACCACCATTCCTACCATTGTAGTCTCTTGATACTGGTATGGGTACAGGTTTGGTCAACTGTAATAATACTCCATGGAGTCTCATTACACATATTTCTCACTCCCATATCCATTGTATAGATATCCTTTCTTGATCCCTAACACCATCTGCTATGCTTTGCACACTATTCTAGTTGCCAGCCTAACATTTTTCCTGATTCTATAAATAGTTTTTTAATATCTCAGAGCTGCCAGATAAATTCTTTACCTTCTATTCATTAAATATTCTTTTTCTACTACTAACATATTATATGTAAAGTCTTAATGCTCAGACTTAGTTTCTGCCACATTTATCTTTACCACAGATTTTTCTTTTTTTTGAATTACTTGTTAGGTTGCACTGGTCCTGTAGTACTATAATCGAAAACAAGGAGATTTGGCCGAAATATATTACTTAACAACAGAGCAGTAGCCTTGGGCTAAATCTCTATGTTTTTGGATACGTGAAACATTTCATTGACTTTGAGATGGCCTTTAACAATACAGAGTTTGTCGAGAGGTAGTCATTTAATTAAACATTGGGTCAATATATCAAATTAAACATTCTTCAATCAATTTGATACTTAATGAGCCACTTCCCATCTACCTACTGGATCAGGAGGGTTATACCTATGATATTGCTAATACTATGATTCTAAATCTACTATTATCTGTCTTTCCAGACTGCTTGATGGTGATGAGACTGTGGGACTCTGATGAGTGTTCAGAGTTATGTACGCTTAGGGTCTTTATGCTTGACGGTGATGAGACTGTGGGACTCTGATGAGTGTTCAGACTTATGTACACTTAGGGTCTTTATGCTTGCCGGTTGGTAGCCTCTATTGTGGTAATAGCTGTCTCAGAGACTGAATAGGGTAATAGGTTTCCAGGAAACATAGCTCTGTAGCCCATCATTCAACCCATCTATACCAGTCTATACCCAACCTTAATAATTGCAACTACTACTTTTTTGACATAGCTTGGAGTCCGAACATCATTCCCCGTAGTTGTCATAAATGTTGGTTTCCAGGAACGCTAGCACTGGAATCCCAATCTGCATTAGAAGTTTAATAGGAAGGTGTTAACATATTTCATAATTGTCTGGAAGGCAGGACTAGATTGTTAGGCTCTGCTGGCATTATTGAACCAATTCGAAATACATAGTCACACTTGAGATGGCAAAAAAGTGCGTAAATTGTTGAGGTTGGCAATCTCATCCTAACATCCCTTTAGGACTATATGTCATGAGAGTATAAGAGAATGTTAATTTGATTTGATAAAAAGATCTACCATATGCGGTATGAGATCCATGACACAACATTGTACGAAATCCTAATTCAAAAGCCTTATCCAGATCATGTATTGTTGCCTTTGATGGTGAAGGATTAACCATGTGGCATCAGTTTTGTTGGAGTGTTACTACTGATCCTTGATTTGTTCTTTGTAACTTAACTCACTGAACTCAGTAGAACACTGGAGAATGTTGCCAAACTGCTACGCATAATCGTAGAAGTGACTGAGTAGATAAAGCTAGTTCAAGTGAAAATGAGATTCAGCATATATCAATTGGATAATCTAGTCATTCACTTCAATGAGTAGGTGCTCATACACATATTACCTTGTAGATTGGATGACAGATTAGCTAAGAGACATTTTTTGATTTTATAACTCAGTATGCTGGTTCTGAATTTTCATTCATATGAATTTAGATGGTCTAAACTCCAAGAAGATGTTCTTTGCCAAGTGAAACTAATTGAGATATAGATTTATATATTATAAGTCTCATGCGTATGGTTTTAGTATAGCACCATCAGACAATAATTGATTAATGGCTAGATGCAGGTGAGTACCTGCTTGAAAGAGTGACTTTAGATAAACTTAGGTCCTGTCAATGTGATGACAAGGACACATAAAAGACAATGTCCCAAATTACTTATCTTTTGTCTTGCTACTGCATAACCTCACAGTAGACTTTCTTGGCTACAAGAATATAGGGTATGGTGGGAAAGCTTTCTACATGTCTTCAAACACTTCTAGCCATTCATATTTCTTCAGAACCCTTTGAACCCAATCTATTATATGCTTGAATAGCCAAGATAGTCAGTATGGTGTAAATTAGTTTAGTGCAGATCAGCTGCGAAAATACAAGAAAATTGATAAAAAATATTTCCCTTGATCTTGATACCTTGAGCGTCAAATGTGGTGTGGACATCTCCGCAGGTAGACTCCTTTGAAATGTCTAGAATTTCATGCTCCAGGTGCTCATATCTTGTATAATCTCTGGCAGGTTACCTCACCTGAGTGTTAAATCCTAACATATCTAAAGGTATATCACATTTAGTACAAGCATTTGGTTTCACTCTATATAGCATAAAGGTGTTTATACAGTCAGCAATTTATGCTGGAAAGATTAGGAAGCATCATTGAAAGCTCCGGTCAGTACAATCAATTGGAATACTATGGAATACGACCTCTTGTAAGGACTTGAATAGGAGCTTAAATATACCTTACAGTGTGTCAGATTTGATTTGCTTTTAGTATTCATTTGTGTAAGAGAAAGATTAGCACTTGAATGGGACAGGCAACAGGGCAGGCAAGAGGACTGCCATTGTTCCAGGTCTGTTACACTTGTCTGACACAAGATTTCCAATTATTACATATACTGGCTACACCTTTTTGTCAACATGGAAGTTGCTCAGATGTGTCTGATACGATATTCCATTGATTAGAATGACAGTTGCACCAGATTGGAGTGCTTCCTGGAGTCAGTCAGCTTGTACTTTTGTAGGAACAGGATGGATAAGCTGTGGCAGAGTACGTAAACATTCTACAACTAGTCTCCTGTATGTATTTTCATATATGCTCTTTGTCTATTTAGATCATGTTCACACTGCAAGGCATATACCAACTCATCTTAGTAAGCTATTTGCCAAAAAAGGTATCAAATACTGTTTAAAATATTATTGTAGAAGAAAGGTAATGTCCTTACACCGTCTTTGAATTGAGCTTCGAACCATTATATATATAGACTGTATAGATCCAATTAGTGGAGATGATTCTCTAGAGTATGTATAGAGCTTTAGACTATATCTGTTGAATTACCTATGATATTTGAAAAATGTTTATTTACCTGCACCTTAGATATCTTACTTTGTAACAACCAAGAAGCAAGTTTGAAGTTATGCATGCTAGCGAATGGTGCCCATGGGTCCTTATACAGATTTTGGAATTCCTCTACGAATTTCTTCAAATGTCCAATAGATGCCCCTACACAAGGAAAATATACTAGTTTGAATCATAGTGATAAACGTATTGATAAAATATTGTGGTTCCACATTGGAGATATAGGCTACCCTTTTAGTATATGTATCAGGAGGACAGGTACTGAGATTGATGTTAGATTGGTAGTTGGAATCCTGCTAATGATTCGTATAGGTCATGGTCTCATACAGAAATCTGTACCTTTGTGTGTCTATGATATACTGTATGTGGAGAGTGTACAATTTACCCAATGTGAAAAGATGGATGAGATCAGCTTACGCTTTTTGAAGGTAGCATCTATATCGTTCTGGCATTAACATATTTATGCTGACAAAATGAACATTTATAAGTATTATACAACTTAGTTCGGTGAATTTCAGGAGCCTTCTAGTTGATGTATTATAAAATACTACAATAAGTGAAATGCTGACTATTATGTCTAATGGTGGGATAACAGCTGGAGATAGGTTCTGTCAATCAGAGACTTAGTTAAGGGTCAGTTCTATTTAGCAAACAGTATGGGGACTCAGATATCAAGTGAATTGGATCGAGGCTTTATGTTTTCAACAGGAAACACAGAAAGGCCTCATATACTGAATGTCTAAAACTGAGTTTCTAAGTTATCTGTAAATCTTTTCATAATGTCTACAATCTCCTTGAGTCTGATATTTAAACTTGGTTAATCTCAGCTAAAGTAAGGCCATACCAAGGACAATGTTCAGGATACAGGCAAATACAGGATTTGCAAGTTCCACAGTACAGACAACTATACTCTGAACAATCGCAAAAGTATTAGCCAAAACAATAACTATCAGCAGTATGTCCCATGTCTACTATTCTAACAGGAAAGTTAGCTCCACTGGATCATGTTCCCTAGCTTTCAGCCATTACAATCCTTAGAGCAATTACATCTGTGAGGGCCGCTAGTCAATTGATCAGACTGTATACATCACAACTTACCTTATATGAGGAAGGTAATGGGAGTGAGCTTTATACCAGGTGGTGTAATACTATTAAAGCCCAAATATTAGCAGTGGCTTTAGGAATAGTAGCACATTCCCAGAAGCTAATTTCAGCATGATTTTCAACAAGTTGTGGAGATTATGTCTTGCTTACCATTGTCTTGTATGGGCAGAGGCCAATGATATACTTCAGAGATGACAGATCGAAGAAGCTATGATTACACTCATTAAGCACTGTGACAAGAAGTTAACAGACACTCTTGTGAAAAGCCAGTACTCAAGTCAGCATTGTGTGTACCAGTAATCATGCCAGTAGAAGTCCTAGTTGACTAAATGTTATGACAGCCTAGGGCCCCGGCTCAATGAGAAGTAGACCCACAACAGGTTTAAACTCTGGATACACCACAAGCTCAACCTCAGCAGAAGGGTCAGGGTAGCCAGACGTGACCAAGGCCCAACTATCTCCAAAGTATATTGCCAAAAAGACATGGTGGAAGTTGGGTAACTTGAAGACTATGGGGATTTCTATGATCTACCTACAGTGGAAGAGAGTTGACAAGCAGCACGGACAGAGGGTGTTGAGGCAGTTGGAGGTGACCAAGATCAGACTATGCCTAAATCATGTTTCTAAAAGGCTAGAGTAGAAGGTGACTAACTTGAAGATGGTGGGGATTACTATGGTCTGCTTACAATCAAAAGAGATAGACAAGAATGACTGATAGAAGGTATTGAGGCAGCACGAGATGACCAAGATATCACTATGTCGAAAACATGTCACCAAATGGCTATAGTAGAAGGTAACTAACTTGCAGAGAATGAGTATCTCTCTAATCCACCTATAAGGAAAAGACATCAGCAGGAAGGTCCAGTTAAAGGTATTGAGGTATCCAGAGGTGGCCAGCATCTGGCAACACCTCAATAGTATTGTCAGGATGCCTTGATAGAAGGAGTCTAACTTGCAGATGACTGAGATGTCCATGATGGGACCTCAAGGAAAAGATGTCAAAAAGCAGCCCTGACTGAAGGTATCAGAGTGGCTGCAGCTGGCCATCATCCAGCTAGGGCCAAACAACAAAGTTAAAATGCCCCATTAGATGGAGTGTCGGTTGCCACAGGTAACCAGGATACTACCAACTACTATGATCTGCCCTGGGTACCAGCCAAGAATTTTCAAATCACTTAGTTCTTTTTCCCTACAAGCAATTAGATTTGAGTTTCCACTGACTAACTGAAAATAGAAATTGTAATGCTTGTATCATGTGCTGCTATGGCTTGAGTATTGTTTGGATCCTGTTATTATTTCAGGGTCATGGTCTGCATGGCGATGAGAGGAGGTTGTCAGAAGTGCAACCCAACTATTAAATTGTTTATTGGAGGCTCTCACATATCCATGGAATAATATTTCTTGAATTAGATTCAATGAACCTTTATGGCCAGTATATGATAATTTTAAGAGGAGTTTCTATCTAGCAAGTTTGCTATATCTTGGAAATGACTGGTGAATGATATAGGTTGATCTGCAAGTGTCCTATGAAACCACTATCACAGTTCAACATCATCTTTATCAATAGCAGTGAATCCATGCATACTTGGTAACGCCTTAACTGTAACATGAACC
>NW_003298804.1:100964-102311 GCF_000151645.1 Tuber melanosporum | reverse complement strand
ATACTTAGCTAGTCTCCAATCAGGTGCTAGATGATTTTCCAGATCTCTTAGTATATTGTTACTACTATGAAGTTGATATGAGGACAGAACCAGCGCCACTGAGGGATCACCTGTACATTGGAGAAGACTAGACTCCTCAAATTAGTGGTGTACCAGATCCTAGTGCACACCGAGTACATACCACGACAACTGCACATCAGGTTTGGACTCAAGATGATCAGAAAACTCACTTTGTTCAATAATTTAGATTACTCTTGTTAGCCAATCCCTTAAGCAAGAGATTGTGAAAATGGAGTGAAACCTGCTTTTCTTTCCTCTCCTCAGATATATCTGAGTCCGTGATTCCTTCACATGTTGATTACAAACATATCTCTGTTATGTTTAATTTTTGTGAGTAATTAATGCCACTTTATAGGTACAGTAGAGAGCAATTACTAGGGTCAGGACTAGATGTAATGTTTTAAGCCATATAGCCACCTTGATGATAAGAGACATACTATAATTCTCTTTTGATTAAGCTAGAGAATGTCTCTTTACTTCTAATCTAGCATGTGGCTTACAACTTTATTTCATGTGTGTTTATACAGAAATAATGTAGGCTAATATAGATATTATGATACATTTATAATTATACTATCTCTACCTATACACTAAAAATCTGGTCACCTGAGGTCATTTCTCAATGTGTGACATGCTTTCTCTATTAACTTCCTAACATATGACTAGATATGCAGTAACAGCAGACATTCCTGGCTTGTATCCCCACCTAGGGCCTTTTCATTAGACACATCTACTAGAAAATAAGGCACTCAACCTACTCACATCACCACTTCCCATCCCGTCTCATAAACATTATTCTCATCCTTCTTCATACCTGCACAATGTCAGCCTCATTAATGTACCTGAAAAGGACATACTCACACCTCCTCTTGTATTATCAACATTACTACAG
Source organism: Tuber melanosporum (assembly GCF_000151645.1). Lineage (NCBI taxonomy): Eukaryota > Fungi > Ascomycota > Pezizomycetes > Pezizales > Tuberaceae > Tuber > Tuber melanosporum. The sequence goes on along the minus strand of NW_003298804.1, from coordinate 101,359 downwards.
ATCTCTCCGTTATCCTGTATATCCTCTTTGCAACTCTTTTTGTCCTCTATTTTTGAGCTGCATACTCTTGCATGTGGGCAAGTAAAACTTTCCTCCCTTAACCTGCACCTCCAGTACCTCCCAATTGTTTCTCTTGTTATAGTTTGTTTTCCCTTCTCTTCTAGTATCTTCCAACTTGTTTTTCCTCTGTCATACTTTGTTTCCCCTATTTCCTGCCCTGCCCTCTAAAAAAGGCACCAGGAGTATTTCAAAGATGGCTAATGCAAATGTCAAGGTATGGCCCATCAAATCCTTGATAAATAAGTATATTAAAGTGTCCTGTGTACCCAGATTACCTGCTGTTTGTCCTGATTGTGACACTCCGATCCAATGATATGTCCGTAACGGTCGTAAGC
>NW_003298804.1:99563-100778 GCF_000151645.1 Tuber melanosporum | reverse complement strand
TACTTCTAAGTAAGTGTTTAAATTACCTAATACCTAGTAGCTGCGGATAGCAAGATAAGGGGCGGTAGGTGTCCTGCTATCTTATATCAAGAGTCAGATAACGTGAAGAGTAGCAGTCATCCCGCTGTCCTATACTGAGACTCCAACACCCGAATTGAACAAAGCCATGTTAGGAGAAGAAAGTTTCCTGCCGTCCCATCACATAAGTCTAACATATATCACAAGTGTCATACCATTCCTGAGTAAACCATCACTGAATAGTCCTCAGATTAAGAGTAAGAAATTGTCCCCTATGAGCATTCTCCCTGGTACAGTTAGAGCTAATTGGTTATATTAGCTGAATTCTGAGTACATGTACACTGGAGAACACCTCCTTCGAGTTAGTTGTTAAGCACTCTGTATAAGTAAAAACCTTAAGCTATACTCAGTGGTTAGATTTTGATATACTAATATGTGTACTTCTACTAGGGTGCTCTATGGGGATATAGTGTATGCTAAAAGTTGGTTTCAGTTCTAGAACACTTGTGCTAGTATTACACTGTACAGTCGTGTCTGAAAAGTCTGTATACCTTTGCTTAGCAATACCATAACAAATAATCACCTCAATATCAACCCCTACTATAGCACCACCATACTGCCAAACCCTCAGAGAAGACCAGAAAAGAGCAATCTATGCCCTCTATAAACATACTGATATGCAGTATGGTAAAATTTCAAAGCTTATAAACCTCTCCAAGTTAACCTTTTCAACAGTAGTTAAAAATACGAAATCTAAAGATGGAAACACCCATGATGCCTCTAGTTCTTACAGACCAACCAAGATTACTGATGCCAAAAGGCAAGTAATTCTTGAAATTATTGATGTTGAGTCTTATTTAGCCCTAAGAGACATTACTCAAAAAGCCACGATTGGACTTAGCAAAGATACTGTTAGTAAGATATCCAAAGAAGCTGGATTGAAGCTTAGGATACCTAGGAAAAGTCCTTTTTGGAGAAGAGGACAGATGAAGAAGAGAAAGGAGTTTGCTAGAGTAAGGTGGGACTAGACAAGAGCTTGGAAATGAGTGGTTTTTGTGGATGAAGCCACAATTGAATATGATCAAAATCCAGTGGGAAGAAAGGTTAGACTTAGACCAGGTGAAGAGTTGAAAGAAAGGAACTTAAAGCTTAACTTTCAGTCAGGGCGTACTAACCTAAGTGTATATGATGCAATGA